>NW_004524971.1:513001-514151 GCF_000260255.1 Octodon degus | reverse complement strand
AAAAAAAAAGAAAGTATACAGGCCTGGTCATTTTGTCTTTACCTGGAGACTGGTATCTAACAAATATGTCTCACTTCTTTCCTAGCTCTCTTTCTCTCTCGAGCCTACCCTTATCTAACTGCCTATAATATTTCTCCTTGGCTTAGCTGTCTATGATAAGCTTTTGCCTTGTGAAAATATAGAAACACTAAATACTCATCTGTGGTACTTAAAGCAGCCCTGGCAACAAATACACACCTACTGCTGCATTTCAGTACCTACTCCCACTTTCTCCTGTTTGGCCTGATGATCCACCTATTAGATTTATTGTACAGAGCAAGCCCCTAATATTCTGAAAACAGAACATGGACAACAGGCAGGTAATTCAATGGACCTGTGGCATAACATTTTTCAAATGAGGGACACTTTAACCTCCTTTTAGTCCCTTCATCTTATTATTTCTCTAATATAATGCCAGCAACTTTTTCTTTCATAGTATGATTTGAAAAGACTCTGCCAAAGTTGCATATTCAACTTCATAGAATCAAATCGCTTAGGTAAGAGTGACTAGATTTTTTAAAAGTGAAGGGAACATGGCTGATATGGTTCTGAGTGCCAAAAGGGAAATAATATAATGTAGACTTTATTCTATGCAATCCCAGAAATCCAAAATGTCATGAATCAGAGTCACATGGCTTCTCAATGAAAAAGGACGCTTCCCAATAGATGGGAGAAATATCCTAAAATCTAGAATTACAGAATAAAGAGTGGTACAGTTCCCTCCCTGGAGATAAAGGAGAGGGATATGAGGAAGGAATTCTTAGGAAAGTTGAGCAGGGTTTTCAAAATAAAGACTGTGAAATGAATATATGGGCTGTATCCAGCACATTTTAATGGAATTTAAAATGGAATCAAATGGTAAGATGCAAAGCATGACTAAAATGCTATTTTATTAAATTGTCATTTATATAAATCAGTTATCTCTGAGTTGAGTTACGATGTAAACATTATTTTTTAATATGAGTCACGAGACCCAGAGCACAGGCCAAGACAGTGAGTGAGATGGCTGAGGCTGCGGGATCCTGAATAGACCCAGAGCGCAGGCCCGGCGAGTGAGTGAGAAGACCTGGGGCCTGCCACATCCTGAATAGACCCAGAGTGCAGGCCTGGC
>NW_004524971.1:491836-509081 GCF_000260255.1 Octodon degus | reverse complement strand
TCTCCTGTCCTTTGTCCCCTCTTCAATTCCCTGCTCCTCCCTCAGGTGACCTTCGTTGACTGACCCGCTGGTTCGGGACACATAGTTACATTCTCTTAATGAATAGAGGGATTTATTCTAATAGTGTTTGTAAATAGGATATCATGTCTGTATCTTGTTACAGCAAATAACCACTGCGAAGAGAGTATGTGATAATTATTGAAACTGTCATACCAATTTGATTTGAAACTGTCTCATTGCTATTTGTCTCTCAATAAAATTATGGAAAAATAAAAAAAAGTTAATATGAGTCACATCTACAATCTGAGGTACAGGGTCTCAGGATAAATCCTGAGGGGATTTCACGGACCTTATCAGATCCCAAAAGGTCTTGCTTTAGCTTGGTCTTAACCATCCAGCAGAAAAATATAAAAATGAATTATAAGAAATAAAGCCATGGTATTATGCTGAGCTATAGGGGACTCAGGTCAACAATTTCTGACATTGCTAGTCAAGCAGAAGACCCAATACTATTGTGGACTACGGGACTATTTTGTAATATTTTGCTGAGTTCACACACCTATAATATTTAAATGATGGAACTAAGCAAAAAAAGGGGGTACAGATGAATGTCCATTTTGTATCTGTGTATTCAATATGGTTAGGATCGATATATACCTACAATCTCTGAATTCAATGAATAGAGAGATTTGTTCTAATAGTATTTGTAAATAGGATATCATATCTGCATCTTGTACAACAAATAACCACTAGGAAGACAGTATGCAATGTGTTAATTATTGGAGCTATCCTACCAGTTTGATTTGAAACTGTCTCACTGTTATTTATTTCTCAATAAAATTATGGAAAAAAATAAAATTAAAAAAATAACATGAGTCACAGTCACAAGAGGTTTATCAGAGGAAACACAGGATGTCTACAATCACCATTACTGTTCGACGCTGAAGCATTAGCTGGAGCAATCAGCAAGGGGAAGAAGTAAAATGGATGAGATATCCTTATTCACAGATGACACAGCCTTCACAGAAGACCCCACAAAATCCACCATAAAACTCTCATTACTAATTTCAGCAAGGTAATGGGATATAAGATTAACATGCTAACATAGCATTCCTATACACTAATAATGAACCCACCTGAGGAAGAAATTAGAAAAGCAATACTATTCTCAACAGACTCAAGAAAAATTAAATACTTAGGAATTACCTTAATGAAGGAAAATTCTCTATAATGAAAACTATAGAACTCTGAAAAAGGAGAATGAACAATACAACAAAAAATGGAGATAAGTCTTCTTCGCTAAGATGGCCATACTAGCAAAACTGATGTAAAGATTTAAAGCAATGTTTATCAAAATACTAAGAGTATTCCCCAAAACACTAGAAAAAACAAGTCTAAAATGCATGTGGATGGAACCAAAATGAGATCTAGAAGAGCAAAAGTAATCCTGGATAACGAGAGCAAAGTAGGAGATATCATAATGCTGGATTTCAACTTACCCTAGCTACAGAGATAAAAACAATGTCTCCTCCACATATTTTAGGCTTTATTTCTATTTTTTTCCTTTTTCTCTTTTTGGCAGAACCAGGGATTGAACTCAGGCTCTTGGGCTTGCCAGGGAAGCGCTTATTCCACTGAGACATCTTCACGGCCCTATAAAAACAATATGGCACTGGCACAAAAACAGACACATGGTTCAGTGGGACAGAACAGAGGATACAGAAATAACCCCAAGCACATTCAGTCACCTCATCTTTTTTTTTTTTTTGTACCATGGATTGAACTCAGGACCTTGTGTTTGCCAAGCAGATGCTTAAGCAGCTGCGCTATCTCCCCAGCCTAGCTATCTACATTTGACAAAGGGGCCAAAAGCATACACTAGATTTCTGCTGGTCTATGGCAAGCAGAAGATAATGCTTAATTTGTTTTGTCTCCATTTTTCAATTGTTCAACCTTTTCCTCTTAATTTCTTATATACTTCTTTCTTCTTTTGTTTCTTCTTCCAATTTTGCATGCATGTATTTGGTAATATGAATAACTGGTGGGCAGACAACACTATGTGTTACAACAAATACTGTGAAATTCTTTAAGTGAAATTCTGTATCACTTGTAATTTTTGTTTTAACATTATTTTGTACCCTCTTTTAAAAATAAAAAATTAAAACCTTAAAAAAATATGCTGGAGGGCCAGGGAGATAGCTCAGTAGAATAAGTGCCTGCCTGGTAAGTCCTGAGTTCAATCCCTGGTAAAAAAACACTGGAGAAAAGGTAGCCTCTCTAAAAAGTGGTACTGGTACTGGGAAAACTGACTATCCACATGCAGAAGACTGAGTCTAGATCTATTTTCTATCACTATAGGTTAAATTAAAATCAAAATGCATCACAGATCTAAATATTAAAACAGAAACACTGACTTTGCTTGAGAGAAAAATCAACAAAACTCTTAAAGACAGAGGCATAGGCAAGGACTTTTTGAACAAAATCCCAAGTACATAAGAAATAACCTCAAGAATCAACAAAAGAAATTATATAAAATTTAAAAGGTCCACAGCAAAGGAAACAACAATAGTAAAAAGAACTTATAAAATGGGAAATAAATTTTTGCTAGATATTCCTTGAACAGAGGAATATCTGTTCTTTATATATTCCTAGAATATATAAAGAACTCAAAAATGTTAGACCCTCCCAAATAAGACTCAACCAAAAATGAGCAACTGAAATGAACAGACACTGCTCAGAAGGAGAAGTACAAAAGGTGCACTAGCCAGTCATAAGGGACAAATATGAAGAATCTGTAGGAAAATATATGTGCTTTGCAAACATAATGTTAAGTGCAATAAATCAGACATACAACTTAAACATCACATTGTTTCTCTTATATGGGAAACTCAAAGCATAAATACGTTCAAGAACTAAACAAAAGGAAGATAATAGGATACAGGAAGATTGATCTTTTGCAGATGAGGGGAAAACAAAGAGATGGAGGTGGGAGGATGTGAAAAGAATTAAAATATGATATATGCAGGTATCACCTCCCAAAGTTGAATGTACTCAGCATGTACTACAAACACATAACAAACATACCAAAAATTTAAAAATCTGCCCCCACTTAAAACATTAATTTTAGAAAACAAAAAAGATCCCTTGTGTCTAGAAAAAAGTGTTCTACTACTTTTCACAAGTAGTATAATTAAAAAATAGACAGATCTCTGCTTTAGGGGAAAATGACCACTAATACAGATTCTTCAGGAAATGAGTATTATTCTTGTTAATTTTATATTTGGAATTCCTAGCATGTAGTAACAACAACAAAAATCAATGAATACTGAAATTTAAAACAAAGAGTTCTGAATGCTACAGTCTCTAGGAGTGAACACGACACCTTCTCAGGAGCTGTGTTCTGCAGACAGAGGACCACAGCCAGACCTGCTTTAGTGGGAAGAGTCAAGCTGCAACTCAAGCTGCCCAGGTTCAATGGAACAGAATAAAAGATGCTCCGTTCTGGAGAGGATGTGTGGCCAGTATCGAGGAAGATTCCCCTGCTGGACCATCAGGAAGAGCCCCAGGAAACCAGTGAAACCCAGAATGCTCAAAACAGGGCAGAGGTGCTGAGTGATGGTAGCAGATATCAAGACACAATGAGCCCCAGCAATCATTTTAGGAAATACAAAATAACAGATCACTATGGAATTAGGAGCAGCACCGCTTTGTACTCCAAAACAATTATTTTGGCATTGGAGTACTTTATATTCAAGAGAGAGAAAATAAAATAATGCCAATGGAAGCACCCTGTATCAATAATATTTGTTATATGTCCTAGAATATTACATGTTGTACTATTAATTTCTTTTGGTCATTGAAAAGATCAGTTTGTGCCTATATTGGTTGATTAATTTTGCATGCCTATGTCTTATCCTTGAGCACCTACTTTGAAGGCAACATTATGTAATATATTAATTATTGTTAATTTCTTATTATCCTTCTTTGAAACGCTGTATCACTGCTTTTATTTCTTTTTATGTTTTTCTCTCTGAAAAAAGAAACAAAAGTGTATCTTAAAACATGACTGGCAATAGAATAAAGGGAAAACAAGATTTAGAACTTTTATTTGTGAATCATAAAAAAAATGTTGTGCATTGTATTTCATACGGCACCACACAACAGGATAAACTAAATCTAAATTAAATCACCAGCCAAATTTGTGGACTAACTTCGAAATGTATTAAATACTTTAACAAACTGTACAGCTAGAGTTCTCTAAGTTTTAGGTCTGTATTTTTCTGACATGGTAAAAATAAAAGCCAATTCCAAAGGCTGAATGAAAGCACATTTTCTCCATCTTCTCTGACCACATAGCTCATAATAAAGAAGCAGAGCGCAAAGACCCACCCTGGAGCCAGTCACACCTTAAGTGCTTTCCTACCAACAGGCTCTCCAAAGAAGGAAGGGGTGTGTATAAGCTTTGTGTTATTTTTAAAATTTAGATCAAGAGTTTGGAGTGGAAAGATATTGAAGTTAACATAAAACGTCACCCATATGTATTTTTTCTATTTTTATCTCTTTTCTTACAGATTTTTCTTTGTAATAGGGTATTCACTAAATCACAGAGATGAACTAAAACTACTTATAGTATTATCCCAAGGTGAAATAACTGCCTGCACTTCATTAAAGCACATGTTTTCCTTTTCCTTTTTAGCTGCAGCAGCAGCAGCATCCAGCCCATCTGACACGCCCGCCCTGGGCACTGCTGCAGGTTTCTTTTTGGCTTCAGCTCCAGAAAGGGATCTGAGGAAACCCGCGTGGCTGCAATGCTGTCCTGATTCTCTTGGTGTATCCTCTGATTCCTCCAGCTGTGACTTACTATGGTAGAATTGCTTTCATTAAACCTTCTTTATTAACTTCCCTTGTACATTGTTCTATCACCAACAGCAATTATGAATATAGTACTAAAGGTGTATTTTATTGGATACATATTTAGTTGATGACTGTGTGTGTTCCATGTTTGGGTGTAAATCACAATACACTCACTGGCTAACAGGAAGTAGCTGGAAATAAAGCCTGAGCACTATGAACCTCTAGGGTCTACAGGCACTTCTCCCTCATTATATTCCCCTAGAATCTCTTCATTAGCATCTCCCAGAAGTTCCAAGTGTTATGAGCTCATGGAGAGGTCCTAATCTCCTCAGCACCTCATAAAGAAAATGTTTTGTCACTTTGGTCCTCAGATACAACTATCAAGTCTAGCAAATACTGTTTCTCCGTCACTGTAACCTATCACTACTTTCATATTTTAGGCTCTCATCATGATAAACACAGAAGCCTAAATCATTTTCCTCACTGACCTCAGCAATCTACTCCTACATCGGTCATCATTACAATAGTCAAGGTTTACCTCACAAGACACAGTCTGCCACTTTATGTCCCTGAAAGAGAGGACAATCAGTATATTTGTAGCTGTGTGATCAAAATGAGTTGGATCAAACCTTAGCATCCAGCTGCCAGTTTGCTAGAGAAACCAAGGATGGAATTACTCTCTGAATGGCAGTTAGAGTGCACCATCCGTGGCAGACTGTGGGAAGGTATGCAGGCAAAGGGTCCAGATTCTTCTGTAGATAGTATAGAAAGTAAGTAGAAGCAAGGGAGACTGCTAATAAAGATTTAGAAGTCTTTCAAATGGCGCTTGAGTTATAGCGAGGTGAAAATGTGCTTGCTTCATATGTGCAGAGCCCTAATTCCAATCTCAACACAAATTACCCACCAATCAATAAAATAAAGTAAAATATAAGCAAAGTATAAAGGTCAGAGTGGCAGCACAAGCCTGTAATCCCAGAACTAGTGAGGTTGAAGCAGGAGGATGACTTGAACTCAGGAGGCTGAGAACAGCCTGGGCATCATCTCACATACCACACTACACCACACAGTACACACACAGACACACACACATACACATGCACAGGAACACAAACTCTACTCTATTGGATGCAACTTGGATGATGTGAGGACTGTAGGAGTTAGAGGAGTCCATGTGCATATGCATGTTAGGGTGGTTAGGAAGTGCAATAGTTAGAATGGGCAACTATTCAGCAATTTTGGGGAATGGCTCTCAAAGTTTTACTTTCTGACCTGTACTGTGGCTGCCACAGTGTTTGCTTTAGAATACTAAGCTACACATTTATTTCTTTTGGGTTCTATTCTTTTACAATAGAAATATTAGCACACCACACAGATCTGATCACGTCATTGCACTGTCAAGTCCTTTAGTGGCCTCATGGTGCTGGTATGAAAAGCTCATCTTTACATGCCTGTCAAAACCTTAGCTCTACCCTCGCTCTCTGCTCAACCCTAAAAGCTGGGGGTCTCTTCCCTACAGTAAATGTTCATCCTCAAAAGGACCCTGCTTCTCTATGTCATCAAGTCTTTGCACATCGTTTATCTCTGACTGAGACAGTCAAGCAGCCCCCCCCATCTCCTGGCTGACTGACATTGTTTTTCAGGCCCCCGCTGCAGTCTTTCCAATTCTCCAGTACTGGACATCCAACAATCTAGCCTCAAGAACGCCCACACTATTCCATTATCCACTTGACTTACTTGCTGACCACAGCAGTTATTGCCTGCATTAATACTGGGCGGAAGTGTCTATCTTTATAGACCAAGAACCCTTGTCAAGAAAAATGCATAAGCTGTCCTCAAATTCAAAATGTCAAGAACAGGGCTGGTGAGATGGCTCAGTGGTCTAAAGCACCTACTTAGAACAAGCTAAGTTAAAGCACAGGGACCACAGTTCAATCCCCCAGCACCACATGCCAGCCAGCCCCGCCCCCTGGCGGGCTGAGCTGCCCCCCCATAAATAAATAAATGTAAAAAAAAAATTTAAAAAAAACAACAAAATGTCAAGAACAGAATGTGTTAACAATAAGCATATGCATACATAATATACACATTTACTTAAAAATAAAAATTTCCTTTGTTGGCATCAACATATATGAAGGCAAAATATAGGGAAAGGTAATACCACCTAGCATCTTATGTGATACAGTGTTTCATTAATTCACTTAATCTTCTAAATGGCACTGAGATGAGCACATTTATGTTTAATTTTCAGATGAGGAAACTGAGCCATATGCCACATAACTCTTAGCACAGCACAGCTTGTGAATGTTGTTGGAACATGGGCAGATTGGCTCCTCAGCCTTCTGTCTTTAAAACCCCAATCACATAGTGCCTTCTACTGCTTGATAACACCTCCAGGCAGTTCAAGGTAGGTGGCCTTCAAATGAATAAAATAAAAAACCCATAGGAATCTCATGGGCATTTCTTATAATTGGACATACGCCAAAATTCAAGGGAGGGCTGGGGAAATAGCTCAGTAGTCTACGCACCTATCTGGCAAGCACAAGGACCCAGGTTTGACCCCCAGTATCATAAGCCATTGAGGGGCTGGAACCCGGGTGCTGTGTCACCATCTAAAGTGGGTGTGGTGGTGCACACTTGTAATTCCAGCAGTGGGGAGGCTGAGACAGGAGGATCACTGTAAGTCTGAACTGTGTAGTAAGATCCTGTACCAAACAAATAAAGATTAAAAAAAAAAAAACCCAAGGGATCAGGGATGGGAACATGGAGTATGAGAGCACTATGAAGAGTGATAACAAGAGATAATTCAGTGAGCTGTGCAGAGATGTCAATCCTGATATCCCTCCTATGGGATTCCAGGGAGTCATAAAACAACATCTCCATGACTACTGTTGATTAGCAAAAGGTTAATGACAGGCATACAGGTCTTCAGTGTGAAAGCCAGGCCTAATAGATGAGTAAGTAGGGGCACAAGTCAGATGTAAAATTGTATGAAGACTCAGAATTCTTGCACTTCGACTTTGTCAAAACAAGACTATTCATTCAGTATAATTTATTAGTGTCTTACGGCAGGTGTACCATACTAAGTTTTAGGATTCAAAGATAAAAATGTTGGTGCCAACCTCAAAAAGCTATGTGCAAGTGGGGGAGAGTACTGAACCAAAACTTACAGTGAAGGCAAAGCATGCTGCAAGAATTTTACATGGGTTCCTTAGAACATCTGAATCCCACTGGCAGAGTAGGGGGTGGTCCTGGAAAATTCTAGGAAGAAGTTTTTTTGAAACTGCATCTCGAAGACATGTACTCTGGTTAGACAATCAGGTCAGTAAGGCATAGACTGCTAAAAAAACAATGACCTGAATAAAAAATGTCACTGAGTTATGGAAAATGCAACAGAGGGAGTAGTGTGAATGATGACATCTAGATAGCCTTGTAAAGAGCGGGAGAGAAGAGGTGTAGGAGTCGAGTATCTCTGTGGGAGGAATGCAACAAGCTCCAGAATGCATCAAAATGAAAAATGGTGAACTTGTAAGACAGAGTGGACATGGCCAGAAGATCCTGAAAATAATAAATGCCAAGGTATCTGTGTCAGGTATATCCATGAGCACTTGTAATAATAACTGGGGTTTTGAAAGTTATCTGTCCACACATTCAGTAATAACAAGTGAAATGGATACGTTGCACAGGATAATAATGAAAAACACAAGAAGATATAAAAAAGCGAACTATCTATTCTTTTGCACAAACCAGTGATCTGCCCATATTTGCTATCTCTTCTGGGCATCAACACAGAGCCAGTCATCAGGTTACCCTTCATCCCACCTTCTCTTTTACAATTTAAATTTCCATGTACCTTACAAGGTACACGGAACTTATTACAAGTCCTTAGGACTCCCCACAAGAGATCAGGATTCAGTGAGTTTGGAGGAAGGAGCATTGATGAAATCTGCCCTTTAAAGACACCCTACATGCTGAAAGATCACACTTTTGAGTGTGTCCTATAACTCGTAACTTTAAACATTTTTGTCCTTGATGCCCCTTAAATTAATTCCTCCTTCTCTCCATCTTTTTTAACTGTAGTTCTTCATTGCCATCCTAGACTGATTGTAAGCTTCTAACCAGTTTCTCTTTCCCTGATTCAACCCTTTGGGTTATCATAAAGCTTTCTAAACCAAAGACACATGGGGCCTAAGAAATGATCTGACCGTCAGTATGTCTCCTTCTGCTGTCCAAAACCAGGCTGGTGACATCAGAAAGGAAGTATGGAAAGGTGGTGTGAACCATGGCTAAAGGTGGCATGAACCATGGCCCATAATTGACATGGTACAAGGAGACAGACAAGTAAAAGACCACCTAAGGTCAAATGAACTAGCTGGCTCTATAAGAGATCTACATACATACGCATGCCATTATTCTTTTCTTTTTTTCATTATTATTTTCAGTTGCCCTAAATATCTACATATTAGCAAGAATGCAATGTCAGCAAGACTCTACATCTTAAGTGGTATAAAGCCAACTTTTAAAAATTATTATAAAGCACCACTGGAATGGATTATAGATATACATACAAGCAGCACTTGCCAACTAACATTCTCCCTCAAGATATAGAACTAGGAATGCACAAAATCCAAACATCATGCTTGCCAGGTTTTAAATGAGAAAAACTTGAGATTCAGATTGTAAAGCCTGTGTGGAACTTTGAATTTGAAATAAATGCAGAAGAGATTTAGAGTTCAATTTAGTTGTGCAGCAAGAATGTAGGTTAGCTGAGTATGCTGTGCAGTGTGTGCTTATTCACTGCACAACTGTTCATTAATGCCCTGGATGTTCACTCTGCTCACCTCCACACCTGCCTTCACCTCTCCCTCAGCTTGGGCCTCCTCCTGCCACAGGTCTGCTCACCTCAATTCCTGCACAAGAATCCATTTATAGCCACCTGGCAAGCTGCTTTGAAACAACCTGGAAGAAGGGATTCCCAATAGTGTCTTTTCTGTAATACATACGTTTCTGTACATTGCAAAGAATCTTATGAGTGTCATCAGTTATTTTTCTCTTCTGTTTGCCAGGTAAGATAAAAGCTTTCTGTAGGCCACAGAATGAAAGAACACAGAAACAGGAAGAGAGAGAGTTGGGCAAGGAACAAAACAGGAAAACCACGAATGAGGAAAAACTAGAGGAACAGGGGCGGGGTTTCTGCAGCTCAAGCTTGTTTCCAGGAGTTCGAGTTAATGGGTTCCAGGTGCATTCTGGGCTCAGCCTCCCACCCCTCACCACAGGTCATGAGAGGAAAATCTGATCTTTTTACTGGTGGTGCTGTGGCTCCACATGTCGTGGCCTGGTTATATCCTTCCCTTTTGATTCTCAGGTTTATCTTTCAACTTAGAGAAGCAAAAAGCCTGAGAAACAGCTGCAGAGAACTGCATTTGGAGCCCAGCAGGCAATGCTGAGAAAGGCAGGCTCACACTACATTTGAGGAAGTGCAAAAATAAAACCAACCAGTTCCTCTCAATGTGACAGACATTTTTCTTTATTCCTCTTACCATTATTTTACTTTATTTACAAATACACCCTCAGATGTCACCAACTAGAAATCTGCAATCCACAGGCAAGGATTTAATACTCAGTCTGTTGCAGGAAAAAATAATACAATTACTTTTCTGTCCAAAATTTCAACTTTGTTTCTCTCCCCAGTTCTCCTGATTTCCTGTAGCCAACTGGCTCCAATGCAAAAGTGAAGTAATTTCTTTCCTCTGTGATTTATTTTCTGTCTGGTTATGCCAAAAATACTATGAAGAAAGAATGATTCACAACAAATACTTCTGAAAAGCACAATGCTAGAGGGATCCTTAGGTAAAATGGAATATTGTATATCAAAAAATATAAATGAATAAAATTGCATCTTCACACCAATTTCTGTGTAACAGTAATCAACTTTTTTGAAAAACTGTGCCAGGCTCACACTGCTAAGAGTTTCCCATGCATGGTCTCCTTTCATCCTTGGAACAGTCCTGCAGGGGAGGAATCACTAGCATCTTACAGATGAAGGAACACACTTACCAAAGTTAAGGAAGCTGCCAAAGAACACATGGCTAACTAAAGGGCAGGCCCAAGATGCAAGCCTGTTCCCCTGGGCTTACAATTTAAGAGCAAACCCCTTAGAAAGGCTGTTACTTAGAAATGCAGACTGGGTAATTCTATCAACTATGGCCTTAACAAATCTTGTTACAACCAACTATGGTCTTAGCCAAGCTTGTTACAACATGTCCTTTTAAACATTTTTCATTTTATTTTATTTTATTATTTATTTATTTTGTGTGTGTGTGTGTGTGTGTGTGTGTGGCCAGCTCAGCCCACCAGGGGGCGGGGCTGGCTGGCATGTGGTGCTGGGGGATTGAACCGCGGTCCCTTTGCTTTGCTAAATTTGTTCTAAGTAGGTGCTTTAGACCACTGAGCCATCTCACCAGCCCCAACATTTTTCATTTTAAAGATAATCGTAAAACAATAAAACTGACACACAATTTCAAAATAAAAGATAGAAAATTAACAATGTTTATTATATTGCATATTGTTATCTTCAAAGTAGTTGCTACGATTACCAGATATAGGGTGCATGAGATTGATCAAACAATATTAGCACTAGCTGTTCCTTTCAATAAATAGAAATTAGTAGTACAATTATCTTAGCTATCGTGTACGTGTATTCCATCTTTTCTCCTTTCCCCCACCTCAGTTCTTTCCTTTTTAAGAAGTCTCCCCTTCACAGTATCTGCTGTATCTTTTGGATCTTATTTACTCTTTCAGTTTCTTACACTACGGAGACAATATGATGTTTACACATGTAGGTCTGATTTATTTCACTTATGAGTATTGCCTTTAGTTATATCCATTTACCCACAAAAGCCTCAAGTTTACCTTTTAATAGTTGAGTAATACTCCATTGTTTAAAAATACATCTTTTTTATCCATTCCTCAGTTGATAGGCATTAGGGTAGTTTCCAAGCTTTGGCTATGACAAGTTGTGCTGCTATAAACATGGGTACTCATATATCACTGTGATATGATGTTTTCAATTCTTCTGGAAAAATACCCAGGAGGGAGTAGGTGGGTCGAATGGGATCTAATCCTAGGTTTTTGAGGAATCTCTACACTGACTTCCACAGAGATTGTACCAGTCTACATTCCCACCAACAGTGGAGAAGGGTTCCCTTTTCCCCACAGCCTCTCCAGCATTTGTTATTGGTTGATTTTCTTTTTTTGATTATCGCCATACTTTCTACAGTGAGATAGAAACTCAGTGTTGTTTTAATTCACATCTTTTTTTGGTACTTTAAACAATTTATTTAACTGAAATGGACTTACATTTTTTTCTGAAGTGACTTCCATTTATTTTGATACATCTTTTCCCCATGATGATTTATAGGATCTTCAAGCCAATATAAATATTTTATAAATATTTGGGTCTATCCCTGCACAATACCTCAGCAATATATTTCAGCAAGAAAAACACTGAAGAGTAAAGACTAGACACAATTACTAGATATAGCAAAAATCTGCTGCAAATATTTCTGAGGTAAGAAGATACTACATACCTGTTCAACTAAGAAAACCACCCTTACAACACAGGATGATTTTATTTTTATGTAGGACCTAGGACACTTAAGCTGCCAATTAGGTACTGAATGGCAGAGCAATATCCCCAGTTTATGCCATGAATTCATAGGGAATGGGTTCCAACAACTCAGGTTCCTTTCCATTGGTCCTCACAAAGTGTGCGTCTCTGGGAGGGGAAAGGCTGGTGCTTCAGTTGAACCCAGGTACGTTCTCATTGGCTTCCTTCTTTTTCTGATCATTTTCCTTGACACATTTCAGGAAGCTATCATGACTTTTTGAGTGTTTAATATGCTCAATATGCACATTAATCCTCTTGGCCTTAACTTGCTTGTTTACAACAATGCCAACAGCATGCTGGGTAACATAGACTCTTCCCGTTTTGCCATGGTAACATCTATGAGGCATTCCTTTTTGCACAGTACCCATTCCTTTGATGTCTACAATATCACCCTTTTTGTAGATCCGCATGTATGTGGCCAAAGGAACAACCCCATGTTTTCTAAAAGGCCTGGAAAACATACCGGGTTATTCTCCTCTTGCCTTTGTGTTAGTCATCTTGGCAAATTACTGGAAGATGGCAGTTCTGGCCGAAAGGCCACATCTTTTGGATAACCAATGATGTTGAACAATTTTTTATATATTTATTTGCCATTTATATTTCTGTATTTGAGAAGTGTATATTCATCTTGTCTGCCTATCTTTGGATTGGGTCTTTGAATTTTAATTTCAATCTGTGTTATTTTTATACTACATACGACTTGAATACTAAGTCTTACAACCATTTATGAAGACAGTCCCTATCTATCACTGCCATACATAGAGCATGCTATAGTGACTACATTTAGTACACTAAGTGCAACCCTCCATTGTTCTCAGCCCTAGATTTAGACTCTTACTAATTATGCCTTCTAAGAATGGTTCGATATTAAGTTCTTTTTTCTTTTTTGGTATTAGGAAAGGGTCTACAGGGTGTTCTGGGTCTCACTACTAGATCGGACTCATAGTGATCCACCTGTTTACAGCCTCCCAAGAGCTGGGATTACAGGCACGAGCTACCAAGCCCAGTCTCAACTGCTGTCTCAGGGCGCCCCTGGGGTGGGGAAGGCATGGCAGGCCCAGGGATCAAACTGCCGGCCCCTGTGCCTGCTCGATATTAAGTTCTAATCAAACTTATACAGTAACACAGACCAAATTTGGGACCCCCAAATCCTAGCTTCCATTTAAAATGTAAGAACTGCAAGGAGAAATGAGTAGAAATGAAGATATTGGTGATAAAGAAGTCATTTTTCATTATATTGAATTTAAAATATTTTTAAATTTTTTAGAATTAAGACAAACTTAAATAACTGTTACTTTTTCAGAGATGAACAATGAAAAAGTATTAGCGGGTCTGCTGTGCTGGGCCCGCTCCGGGGCACGCTGAGAGGACAACTGAGACTGGGTGTGGTGGTCTAGCCTGGGTGTGGTGGTGCCAACCTGGTGGTGCCTCCCAGCTCTTGGGAGGCTGTAAACAGGTGGGTCACTGTGAGTCCGATCTAGTAGTGAGACCCTGAACACACTGCAGACCCTTCTCTAAAATAATAATAAAAAAAAAAGCAGACACAAGAAAGAAATGGAAAAGATTTTCCAGGAGACTATATGTGTACCTCTGCAAAGACAGACATGGCACACAGAAACGTGTCTTCTTTCTGGTGCTGAGAAATACACACAATGGTGAGTCAGCTGTTATTTCTCCACCACCACCACCACCATCAATGTTTTAAATTACTTTTCTGCTTTACAGTATTTGGGAGAAAAGAGTAAAATTATACAATACTTTCCATTTAACTTTTTTTCCCAAAGGTCCAACTGTTAAGTAAATCTATAGATGTGACCTTTATAATACTTTTTATACTACTCGAAGAAGTGACCCATATTAATGAATCTGCCCACGTGTGTACTTCATATGCAACTGTTTTTAATACCAGGCTTCTTTGCTGGTGTTACCATCAGATTACCGTGTGGCCTAAAAAATGGGTGAGGCACGGGCACATTGCTTAGAGTTCTGATGGAACAAAGCTAAAGGGGATATTTTATGAGTTAAGCAGCTGTTCTAGTTTTGAGAGCTATTTGAATAAAAGTGATAAAAGCTCCAAATAAATACCATTTCCTTAGAATTGCCATTTACTAAATTATAAGCCAAAATGTAGTCCATAAGTTGAAAATACCACCATCACTGCCACTCTTTGTTACTGAGGACTTACTATGTGGATGAAACTTTGCTGAGTACTTTACACTGGTTATCTCACTTAATCCTCTAATGTTGCTAAGAAGTAAATTTAATTATTAGCGCATTATACATTCAGACATTAAAGCTCAGACAAACTAAGAAAATAAATCTGAAGTAACACAGCTAAAGAATGGAAGATTCAAATGCAGGCAGTGTGACTCCAGAATTGTTAATTTTCTACCACACTACAGTACATGAGGATATAATGTTTGCATCATGAATAAAAACTAATAAAACTTATTACATTATCCTTATGCTCAATTTGGATTGGAAGAAATATCCCTAGATTAGGTTTGAAGTATGCACTGGGTGCAAGTTATAAAATTACTGGTCCAATTCTTCATTGAATGCCCAATATGTAAATGAACACAACTTAGTCACTGGTTTTCATAAAAATAAAACTGCTCTTCAAGGCAAACAGCAAATACAGTCAGGATGATGAAGGCACTATAGGTTTTTACTTTCTGTATCAATTACTAATCTCTTTTGCAAACAGGAATCAGTCATTTTTTCTGAAATTAAGTACAGTGAACCTAAAACAATGACAATTCTCACAATATACTTTTTTGCATACAGTGAAGACATATGATTTAACTGAACAATTTAAACTGAGGAAGTCGAACTGTAAAACCATTTAACAGTTGTCAAGAAGTGATTACCTGCAACCACAAATCTAAATGAATGTTTACAAGCCTAGAAGTTGTAGTTGTTTTTCAAAAATTAAAATTTGCACAAAAAATCATTTTAAAATACTACCTAAAATGTTTGAGTAGTTCAATTGTCTATTTCTGATCATTTCGGGAACTAGAATCAGATGTAAAGGCAAATCCACAATTTGTAATCTTCAGCTTCTTGGAATCAATAGAAAGAAGCCAACGAATGAGCCAGACTGGTCTCTGATCATTGTACAATGGTACACAGTTGTACTGATTTTTATCTACACCACCATAAATAAAGCACTTGTCCTCTAGTAAATTTCTTTATACCTATAATGACTAGTAAATCTGAACTAGAAAGAATTACATGAAAATTAAATTTATTCAAAGTTATCCATTTTTATTAGAGATGTCTAATCTCTAAAAGGAGAAGTTATAGTCATAAGTATTGATACACATGAATGTTTTATATTATATGAAGATTAGTCTCATACAATTCTTAATACAACTGTATTTGTGTTAAGGATCTACACTTACTTAAAAAGGTACTTTATAGTCTGATAGTCTTACATGACAGATGGCTTTTCATGAGAACTCTCTAGCACATTTCCATCAGGATACTGATGTGCTAAAATCTACTTATATAAAACAAAAAAGGAAGAGGAAGTACTGTTATAGACCAGAAGATTTTTTTCTTTAAATAATGTAAACACGTTAACCATTTTAAGTTATTGTAACACTTAGTAACGTAATCTTGTTCAAATATTAAATACTTTCCACAATCTTTTATTTTCTGTCTTGGCATCAGAAATGGAATAAGATCAATTAATGCATCAGTCAGAGCTACACACATATCTAAACTCTGTATTTGCAACAAACCAAACAAAAGGTTCTTTTCAGTCTAATATACTGTAAGCTTCAAAATGACTACACATACTTAAAAATAATCCTAATTCAATGTCAGTTCATCTACATTCTTTTTCATTACAAAATTGCAGATATCTATTGGAGGACTGGTATATCACCATTATTCACCTCTGTAGTATTAAAGAAATAATTCATGTAAGATGAAAGTTATCAAAGATTAAATTCATTCACCGACTTTTTTTCTTAGCATCTAAACATGAGATCTTTCAATTTCTATGACAAGTGGCAGCTTACATAATTATAAAAGGCTATTTCATATAATCTGTAAAACTAAAAAAATCTCTACAATTCCCAATTTAGTCAATGTAGGCCCTTGTTTTATGGAAGCATTAATTATAAACAAATAAAACAACTTTAAGGTAACCAAAAAGGGCCTGCAAGTTAGTTCTGGAACCTTCAACTTTTGAAAGTAAACTTAGAATCCTTCACATGATTACAATGTAACACTGGTTTTCCTACAGGATTGGACAATTGCTGGTTAACAGGATAGAAGCTTGTTTATAAATTGCCAGTCAATCCCACCCATTACATTGGCTTTTGGTTCCTTATTGTTGTATAGTTCACGTAAGTCTTGAGTGCAATTTCTCACTGGCAAAAACTTTTAACCATTGAGGGGGTCAATCAAAATGAGAATCCAGTTATGCACACATAATGGTTTCTGGTCAGTGCAGACCACATACATCCAGGAATGCTAATCCTGTGGAATTATAATTGAGCTGAAAAGTTATTACCTAGTGATATCACAACCATCATCACATCACATTAATTACTCACATTTATGCAGATGCTGGTGTATGCAAAGAGACTTCACTTTCAGTCATATGAGAGTATAGCACATAAAATTATGTATATCATACAATACTTGATTATGGCAAACTATTACTAATTTATGTACTTATTACATTATACTTCTTAATGTTATTTCAGTGCA
>NW_004524971.1:459166-483073 GCF_000260255.1 Octodon degus | reverse complement strand
TCTTAAGTGTATATAATTCTAAGAAAACATGGTCTTGGTACTGTTCAATCATTCTCTAAAATTGTAGTCCCTGATGTGTAAAAGCCTGTGGATTCAGACAAAAAGACAAACTTAAAAAATGAGAGCTCTTAATCAAAGCAAAACAAAGTTCCTTTTACTGGGAGATTATTGCTTCCTTTTTTTCAGGGTGAAATAAAAAATATCTCCCCAAAAGGTCATTTCCAAACAAATATTCGCCCTATGACCATACCTAGAACCCTTTAGAATTTACATAGACTACTATAGGAGTGATTGTATTCCTGATTCTACACAACAAAGCCACACTACAGGTAATAACAGTATTTATTACCTCCATACACAACATCACAGAAACTTCAGGTTGGGTTCTAATATAATAAAGAACCTTTCTAGCATTGTCCCTGGCAGGTTTTCATAGAGATGCCACATTTTCTCACAATATAACTGAAGCACATTTTCTTTCCTACGCTAATGGATACTGTAATTTCATATGACTTCCCTAACATGAAAATAATAACTCATCTCACTTATGTTCAAAATGGCCACAAAGATATTCTGCTGTCAGATTGGAACATCCCATCCTCTACTCCCCAGAACCATTCAAGTCCAACTTTTGAAAGAGATTGCCATTTAAAATCTAGAAAGCAAGTAAAACCTGTATCATTTTTACAGCAAAGAGAAAGCAGAGCCGAGTAAGGAGTGCACAGTCATTGGTAGGACTACCAGGGCAGGTGCTCACAAAAAGACTAAAGAAAAAATGATAGGATTATTTTTTCTAAGAGAAGCTATAAGCAAATTTTTATGTATCAAGCAGGGTAAAAGATGGCATCCTCTGACTGGTATTTATTTTAATTAAGTTTTCTTAATGATGCCTAGAAGTAAAATATCTTGAAGTATTTTTAGACTTTTTAAAATTCTTATATAATTCTCAAATTGTTAACGATAAATATAATTAAAGGTATAGCTTGTGTCTTGAGTCTTTAAAAAGTAATAAGTATGTATTTTATGCTTTTCACTGCACTGTTATCCAAAATTGGAATATTAATTATCCAAGTATGGTATTTTCTTATCAATTAATTCTACTTTGTATTGAGCAGCTATTAAGTCCAGCAAGTACGCTTGGCATCAAAGACACAAAATAATTCCTTCCCCCAAAAATGACAGGATAAAAATAGAAAAAAAGAAAAACACCCTGGCATTTCTGAGGTTTTGTAAAACTGCAGTACTTGTATTTTTGGCTGGCAGTAAACATGAATAAGCAGTTTATTTAACCCATTGTTCCTGGCCCCAGAAGAAAATTCACAATCTAGTTTTCAAAATTCCTCTGAAGGGTAAGTAACTGGAGATTTCCTGGAACAGGGCAAAAGGCCAGCTATAGCTTTCTCAGCAACATCTAACCACGCACACACACATGTGGTTATTACTGGCTAAAAAATCCCTGAACCACAAAAAAAGAGATAAATAAGGACAGTGAAGCCAACAGCTAATCTCATATTTAAACAGTGTCAATTAACTGTTAAACCAAACTTTGAAATGTTCATGAAAAAAACTAGAGTACAAGGTTTCTTCATGCTGTAGACTGATGAAAGCAGACAGGTGTCAGGTGTTAAAGAGTCGGAGAGGCCTGTGTACAAACTAAGGGTGTAATCCTACATGTTCATCTGAAATGAGATTCAAGTGCTATTTGTCTCATAGACTTGTAGGGAGAGAAACATCTATAAGGGGTTTGTCACTTCATGGCTAAATGTTTTCCTTACTGCTAGTTATGATCCACCTCAGACCATGATTTGTAGTTGAAGGCACAGGTGGGTTTGAATCCTAGCGCTGCCATATCTTTCTCGTATCTTACCACTATAAACTGGATAAAATAGTAGTACCTTCCTCACAAGATTTCCATGAAGCTTAATTTAGTTGATATACTTAAATTATTAAATGGGCATCTAGGATTTAGAAAGTGCTCAATAAATACCAACAGCCATCATCAACTTCTGAGTCAAACCAGGAGGAAACCACTATGACTCCAGGAGGAAGAACTCATAAAACATATTCTAAAAGTTTATTCTCAAGATAGGTACCATATACTGTGTACTAACAATCTTGCGAGCTCTTTAATAGCCGAAAAATCCAACATTTTCACAAATATTAAAATGTGATGCCATGAGGTTTCTCCTTTCTGTATAACTGCACACATATAACATCTGGGCTACATACTCCAAGTAAATGAGTTCACATGAGGCAGAAAGAAGGCGTCAGATCTAACACTATTTCTTTACCAACAGAAGTTTGTTTTTGGTTTTGGTTTTGTTTTTTTTTGTTTTTTTTTTTTTTTGCAGAACCAGAGATTGAACTCAGGCCCTTGTGCTGGCCAGGCACACTTCAGCTACTGAGCCATCTCCCCAGTCCCCCAACTGAAGTTTATGAAACTCACCAGTAACATCAAGTCAGTAAAATATCCTAAATACAGAAACATCAGCCCTGATGAAACTAAATACATGACATTACTTCTAAACTTAAATATAATTATTTTCAATTTGATGTTTAACACATCCATTTTCAATTTCTTACCACTGATAAAATATGTTAATTTTCAGTTGATAATATAGCTCTTTCCATCTGTGGCCAACTCTGTCTTTAATTCTGTATCTCCAACTCTCTCTCCTCAAGTTTTAGATGTGTGACTTTTTTCTTCCCAGTTGTCACGGTAGATTTGACTAGGTTGCAAATATTTAGTCAAATATTATTTCAGGCAGTGTTGGTAGAGAGGTTTCCAGAAATTGGTTAACTGAACAAAGCTGACTGCCCTCCTTAATGTGAGTGTCCCCCAGTACTTTTCAGGCTGCCCAGAACAGCAAGGTAGACAGAACTCCCTCTCTTTGCCTGCCTGCTTCAGTCAGGGTACTGGGCTCCTGTCCTCACACTGGTTTGAGCATCACCAGTGTTCCTGCGCCTTCAGACTCAGGTGGAAACCACACCATGCCATGTGCAGCAGGCTTATGTGGGAGGCTTCTATGCATCCCAAACTGCAGGATCCAATGGCTGTGAAAAGTTGCCTTCTAGATAAAATGGGGTGGGAGGGGAGAGAGGTGCTGTTGGCTCTATTTCTCTGGAGAACCTTGACTAACACACTAAAGCTACCCGGGCCAAAGAATCTTTCAAAAATCTGTTAGCGAAACCCAGTGGGCCTTTCATGGTACACACATCCAAAATTCTCACAATCTACTATACAAGATGATCAAAAAGTAAGTGAGTGTTTAGCATTTTTTTTTATTGCCGTTACTCCCTCTTAAAATGCTCCCAACTCACTTGAAGCACACTTGTCTCTTTATTCTTGCCACTTGCTGTAACTGTGAAAGTTCTTTCAAAGTTTTAGAAATTGTCTAAAAATGCAATATTCAATGTGAAGTAAAGGCTTAAGGGAAGAGGAAGAAATTTACTGGCATTACACCCACAACTTCAGTTAAATTGATTAAAATGAAAATTGTCAGAAATATTTCTCTAAAATTCACTGTCTACATCTTATATCTTTCACATTTCAATATTTGCCTATAATTTTAATATGCTATAGTCACTGATTTTCAATAAAGTTCATGAGAAAAAAATTGTATTTATTGAATGAGTACATGCAGAGCGACACTTTTATCATCAGACATGCCCTTTTTTCTTTGTATATTGAGGCATTCCTCCATTTCTTCAGCCTTCATATAATCATCAATATTAAAAGTTACATTCTTGAAACATGCTTTGTCTTGAGAAAAGGTCTCAATATAGTGCAAGCTGGCCCTGAACTTGGTTACGTAGCCCAGGCTGGCCTAAAGCTCCCAGCAGTCCTCCTGCTTCAGCTTTCTGAGTGTTGGGATTACAGGTGTGCACCACCACACCTGGCTTGAAACACTTTTATAGGCATGTTTCCTCATTTTCATTTTTGTCTTACAGATTATAGTTCTTTGGCCTTAAAAATCACTGCTATTTTCCAAATATCCTCCTATGAATTATCATGAAACTCAGAATACCACAAATTTGACTTGTAAACAGTGACACATACTTGTAATTAGTCTAGAGATGCAAGCCCTGTATTCTCAGTCTTCTCCATCTCAGTTACTGGCAACCAATCATGCCAAGAATTCAGATGCAAACTCCTTTTCCTCTCTTTTGATATCTACATTATCAGCAAATTCTGCTGATGTTTTTCTCAAATCCATCAATATTCATACCACTCTAATGACCTATGTCACACCATGACTTCCCCAAACCAAACCTCCATCTTACCTGCCAAGGCTATTTTCAACATAAGCACCAAAGTGACTATGGCCAATCCTAACACAAATCACGAATGCTCTTCTGAAGCCCTCCAAGGGTTTCCCATGTCCCTGCTGAGAACTGTCCAGTACTGCACGATCTGGTCCTCTTACCTGCTTTGCATTCCTCCCTCAGGTCCTGCCCTCCTTCTCAATCTCTCTTTCTCCTTTCAGAGGAGCTAATATTTTAGAGAAAGAAGCCAGGTACACAAAATAATAAGTAAATGTGCTGAGAAGAAAAATAAAATCCAGAAGGCAGTTAAGGAAGGGTGGTAGTCAGTCATCACAAGGATGTGATTTAAATAAGGTGATCGCTGCTGGGCTCACTGAGAAAGTAAGGTCTAAGCAAATTCTCAATGAGGTAAGGCAGCAGCCACACTGCTATGTGTAGTCAGCACTCCAGGGGGAATGATCAAGTGCAGAGGCACTGCAGAGCCACACCTCACAGGTACAGAAACTGCAACGAGACCAGGGAGTTGGACTGGGAGAGCCCAGCGCTCAGGAAACACTCAGAAAACAACTTATTCAAATGTAGTCCTTTATACACTCCAAGATAATTATATAGCTTTATAAATTTAAATATATAAAAATAAAAATCACTGTGTACCAAGAGAAACCATTTGGAGACTGTTTCAGTTGCTCTTCTCTCATTGCTGGGACAAATACCCGACACCCAAAATGAAGGAAAGAAAAGTTTATTTAGCTCACAGTTACGGAGGTTTCACTCCGTACTTTGCAGGCTCCAAGGCAGAGTGGCACAGGGCAGAGAGCAGCCAGTTTATGGTGGCAGAACAACAACAATGGCAACAGTCTGTCTCTCTTATCTTGCGTTCAGGCTCTCTGCCACTGGCTGGGGAAAGTACATGCACCCATAATCTCAGCAGTAGTAAAACCCATAATCCCAGCCTTGGATCACCCACAATTCCAGTGAATCATGAGTTAATCACAAACTCAAGAAGTCCCCACCCCATGACTGCATGAAGCTTTGGGGGAACAACTAGACACAAACCATAACAGAAACAAAGCCTACTACAATATTTGAACCTTCAGGGTTTCAGAGTAGGCACCAGCGCTTACAGAGAGCCCTAAGTGTTTCCCTATGTCAGCCCAGGTGCCCATGACTTTATCCCCAACCTTCCAGAGGTCAAACATGCCCAGGTCCACAATCCATTTCCTCAATGTCTTGTCTTGATTTCTGACACTTCACGCAGTTCTTCAGTCCATCTTGCATAGAATGAGGCCTTCCATCACTCTTACTCAATACCAGCAAGGTCTGCCATTCTTCTGGGGGACAGAGTGCTAAGATTTATGTTTCTTGTTCTTTTTTGAAGTTTAAAAAGATTCTCTTCCTGTGTCCATTTCTAACCATATTTCCAAGGATACTTATTATTTAATGATTTGGTTTAGAGCTTTATTATTGTTATTATTTGCAAGCTTTAAAAAAATTTCTACACTGCTAATTTTTTCATCTAAAAAAGAATTCAGAAGGAGTTCTTCTATTATTTCTCCTATGTCCTGCAGACGTATTCCAAATCAATTTCATATCTGTAAATCAGCATAAGATATACCCACATCAATAGACTAAAGGAAGAATTAACGATAATTGAGCATGGTTCCTAGTGCTATGGCTGGCACATGAAAGGTACTTGATAAATAATTCTGATTTTTAAAAAGAAGACAGAAACATAGACCCTGAAACAATCAGATATTTAATGTTTATGTCTACATGCATGGATAAGGTCATACATGTTTAACTTGGCTTCTGTATCTTCCTCAAAGAATCAACTGTATTTCATTTTAGCTTATCACCCTACTCTGAATCACTTTTGCATCTCATTTCTGCTGTACACTTCTCTAGGCAAACTTTCATACTCATCCCACCCATGAGCTCCCCCCTGTGTTCATAGGTTCCCCTAACTACTTCTTTTGATCAAATCTGATTGGCTTCTTCTTAGTTAGTGCTGGAGAAAACTCTCATATGCACTTATTTTTCCATCTTTCTTCTTATTTCTTGTCCCAAATGGATGTGAAGCCTAGCTGACTATTTTTGAGGTAACTCCTAAGTTAAAGGGGGTGGGGAGCTCTGACATTTAGGATCCTTTCAAAATATAGATTTTGAAAAGTGATTGAATCTTTCAGATGCATTTTTCCTCCAGCTGAACTCTCCCATGCAACACAAAGCTCACAAGCAGACAGAGCCAGCCACTTTAGTCCCTTGGGACATCTTAATTTTCTGAACAATTCTCATAAAGAGTGCCTCTTTCAGCACTTTCATAATCTAAAATCACCATCTGTCTGTCTTTTTCTTAAATCTCCACAAACAATTTCTATTACTGTGGGAACATTTCCAACCTTCCCAGTGACTTAAGGAAACACATCTCTGTTTGTTCACTTACCTCAACCTCTACTATAAATATGGAAGGGAGCAATTCTGTGTTACAAGACAGCTGTACACACTCACTTACTACTTTCATTTTTGACTCTTTAATAAAATCCATACCACTGATGCTTAGCTTTTCCTCTTTCCAAAAGTAGTCTATTCTTTATCACCTATACATGGGAGAAAAGAATGTATCATCTAAACTCAGAAAGAAAAAGGAAAATATCACGTGCAGGCAAAACATGTTTAAATTTATCTTACTATCCTTATCTGTAATGTCAAATGGAATAAAGAAATCACAGAGAGAATGATGTAGGTCCAGGCAAACAGGTGACAAAAGAGCCAGGAACACCTTATTCACTGAGCATCAAATAAACATATAGACTCCTCCTTTATTTTATAATCCTTTTGGTATACCATGACCATAGTATAATAGACTTAAAAGGTCTTAATTTTAGCCTAGAATAGAATGTATTCCTAAACTCCCAACAAAGTCATATGTTGAAATCCTAACCTTCAATAGGTCCAACTGTGACCTTATTTGGAAACAGGGTAGTTGTGGATGTTACTGATTAATATGAGATCACACTAGCATGTCAGGGCCTCCAACATAGCATGTCTGTTTTTATAAAAAAGGAACATATGAGAGGCACACACAAATGTAGAGATGTCATGTGATGATGTATCTACCAAAAGCTTGGAAAGGGGTTAGGGATGTACCTCTGTAGGACAGTGCTTGATAAGTATATCAGAGGTCATGGGTTCAACTTCCACTACCACCAAAAAAGAAAGAAAGAAAAAACATGGAGAAAGGGAGGGAAGAGATTCTCCCTCTGCCCCAGAAGAAAATAGTCATTCCAAAGCCTTGATTTTGGAATTCTACTGTGAGACAATAAATTTCTGTTGCTTATGCCACCCAATTATTTATGAAAATCCTACCAAACTGATAAGAGTCTTGGGTCTACAACTTTCACATTTCTAAAGTAGAAGTTGTAAAATTACTATTATGTCCACACCAATAACAATAAACATACACAGTATTTACAAACTATCTCATTGACATTCCACTACCATAAAATCAAACTAATATCATCTCCTTTTATACAGTTGAAGAAATTGAGACATAAATCAACTGTGTTTGTGTTAGTCAGCTTTCCCTTGTCCTTGGATAATATTATGGCTTAGATCTAAAATGAGGAATTGAACTGTTCATTGTTTCACCAAAAGGAAGAATTGAACTGTTCATAATTTCAGAATCAGCCCATGGTTGGCTGGTTCCCAGGTAGAAACATCACAGTGAAGGGTCTGGCTGAGCAAAGCTGCTTAGTTCATGGCAGCTGGGAAGCAGAGCTGAAGAAAGGAGCAGGGCTAAGAGTTCACTCTCAGATCACACTGTCAGGAATCCTCCTCTTGCAACCACACCCCACCATCTACATGGACAGTCAGCTACAGAGTTACAATGGATTAATGCACTAGTGTCACCACATGATCCAATTGCCTTCCAAAAGCCCCACAAAATGTTTGAGACATTTTAGATCTAAGCCATAATATTATCCAAGGACAAAAAGAAAGTGAAAGAGACAATATATATATATATATATATATCTGACCAGTGCTACCCTCGAAACTACTTTTACAAACTATGAAGTTCCTTTTAAATTGAAGAAGTCACCATCCTATCACTTCCCTTCTGAAAGGTCTAAGTTCCCTTCAGCAAAATGAATGACTTTCCCTTGTCTGTGAGTTTACCCAATCTAGATTTGCCTACTTTTTCAATCTTATCACTGATTTCCTCTATCCATGAATTCTCCCTTCAGACTTACCTTTGCATCCTTGCCTAAGCATAACTCCCATCTTTGTTCTTTACTCTGAATGATACTCTTTTTAGGATTTTATCACTGTATCTGCTCCACACCACTATGGTTCTTTTCTCAGTGAAAGAATACAGTTTCTTCAAGGGACCATTTCCTGTCAAATCCACTAAGTCATCTTCCTGTGAACCTATATAGCATTGCTCAATATTATTTGAAAATTCCAAATTATGTCTGCTATGAAGGTTCTTATGTCATTTTACACAATCATGGAAGAAATAAAGCACTTACACAGTCCATTAAAATGAAAGGAAGTAGCTTTGTATGAGAAGGACAAGGTACTCTTGGAAATTAAGAGAAAACAATAAAGGAGGATGAACTAAGGGTGAAGTATCTGAATTAGCCCTTTAAAAAAGTCAGTAATGTTGAATAAGAATTCATTAACTTGCTGGAAGACAAGACAGCCAAGACTTCTAAAGTCATAGGCATAAGAATGAACTTTTAAACAGAACCCGAGTTGCAGAGGAAATGCTTCAAGAATCAACAAATGGAATCACAGCAAATTAAAAGGCTTGCACATAGGAAAAAAAAAAAAAAAAACCAACATAGTGAAAAGACAACCTATAGAATGGGTAAAAAAATTGCCAGAGATTTCTTAGAAAACTAATGGCTAGAATATTAAAAAATCTAAGGACACCACCAAAATAAAAGACTCAATCAAAAACTGGGCTTTCACAATGAAGACATTTGGGCTGGCCACGTAGTTCAGTGGATTACAGCACCTGGGGGGGGGGGCGGGGGAGGAATCGATCCCTGACCTGCTGTGCTGCTCCTTGCTGAGGCAGCAGCTGAGACTGGGCATGATGGTGAGCCTGTAATCCCAGCTCTTGGGAGGATGTAAACAGGGGGATCACTACTACTAGAGTCTGATCTAGTAGTGAGACCCTGAACACCCTGTAGACCCTTCCCTGAAATAAAAAAAAAAAAAAAAAAAAAGAAGATATTTCACAGAAGTGTAAATGGCAAATAAGAATATTAGAAATGTTCAATATCATTATTAAAGAAATCCAAATCAAAACAACACAAGATTCCATTCAATCCAGAAAAAAAGGCCATCATCAAGAAATCAAATAATAACAAATGTTGGAGAGGCTGCAGTGTGTGTGTGTGTGTGTGTGTGTGTGTGTGCGTGCGCACACACACACACATATGCTTCTAACATCATTGGTGGGAATGTGACCAACACAATCACGATGGAGATCAGTATGCAGTTTCCCCGGAGAACTAAAACTAGAAATTCCACTTACTCCTGCTATTCCTTTTCCAGGTATCTCTCCCCAAAGTGTTAAAGACATATTACAGTGATACATGTATAGTCATGTTTATAGCAGCACAACTCATAATAGGTGAATCTTGGAAGTGGCCTACCGGTCCATCCAACTATGAACAGGTAAATAAAATGTGGTATCTATACCCCATGGAGCACTACTCTGCCACAAAGAACAATAAATTGTAGGAAAACGGGTGCATCTTGAGACAATATTAAGTGAAATAAATCAGATACATAAGCTTAAATATCACATGGCTTCACTTACATGAGAAACTCAGAGTGAAAAAAAAGAGCAAACTAGAAGATGGACAGTAGGAAGCAGGGAGATGGGTCTTTCTCAAAGGACTAAGATATGGATGCAGATGGGAGGTACAGAAGGGAAGGGGAGGGGATGAAAAAAAGGAATTGGGATGTATTATGTACATGTACCAACTACACAAAAAGAACATAAATACTGTGTACTGACTGCACACATGTACTAATAAACTAATTTTTTAAAAAATATAGTTATAAATTATAACCGCGTAGGGATGTACATAGATTAACATTCTACTACACACCTCTTTCTATTTACATGCACCTGAGTTAATTTAAGATACATGATTATCTTTCCTATATTTATCTTGGTTGTTCTTTTGTTCCTCTGTGGATCCACCAGGGATCTGAGGAGGAGCTCATCCACTCAGGGATAAGCTACTTGAAGTCACAGCTGCTTTTTGTCTTTTCTGCAGTGCCAAACACCACAGATTACAGGCACCAGAAGCTTTCAAAACATATCTGTGAAAGCAATGAATGAAAGTATGAAGTGAAGAAAGACAGAGACATTATAATAGGAGATAAGTGCATTTGCATGACTTCGAAGGAGTCTTCCTGCATCTAGCAGCCACCCCTTTTCTGCTTCTCCCTCGCCCTATATTTTTTCTCTCCTATCCATCTGCTCCAATGCTTTTCCCCTAATTGTTCCGAATAAAATCCTCTGCAAACCTATTTATTTTCTCCTCACAGCTCAGTATTCTCTGTTCTAGTTATCTCTGGTTGCTTCTTTTCTGCAGTCCTTCACCACAATTTGTCCCTCTTCAGCATTTCAGTTATCTCATAGTTTCATACTCAGTTACCTTTCTCCAAGCAGGTTTTAGAGCTCCTCGAGGTTAAAAATCTTGTCGTTTTTATTTTGCATGCCTCCTGTGCCTCCTCCCAGACAGCCCCTCAAGCCCAAAGGACCCAGCAGATACTCTCTCTAAATGACTAAATCCTTTCAGTATTCTACCACTCAAGTACAGTGTTCTTTCATGACGCTCCAAGTTCAAAAGTACATTGGAAAAAATTATACATCAAAGCATCCATTCCCAAGTAATACAGATTTATCTTTTCTAAAACATCCAATCACTAAATCAAGTCAGGAGCTTCCCCAAGAAAAAAGTAAGTAAGCACACAAAGAAAGCTCTGTAACAGGATCACCTTAACCCTGCTGGCTCAAGTCAACTTTTTCAGGAGTAGGGGTGATCCTTAGAAGGCCACTTAGCAGTATAAATGCTGACTTGTATACCTTTCCCAAGAAAGGAGTATTAGAAGGGGTCCAATACTTTGAAGTCTGTATAAGATAAAATTTTAAATGAGGTAACAGTACTTTTAGAGTTCCTACAGCTCTCAGCTACCATTTGTTAATTTTTTTTTTTTTTTACAGCATCATCCTTTGCAAGTCACATTCAGTCCTAAAATTTTAATGGCAAAAATCTTAGGACCCTGATACTGGGGAGATAGCTCAATACAATAAGCACCTGCCTGGCAAGTACAAGGTCCTGAGTTCAATCTCTGGTACCACACACACACAAAAATAAAATGTTAGGACTCTAACATAACACATTGATAATAGGATGACTTTTGTGAGAATAACTTAGGGCAAAAGAAGGGCAGATCTTAAAATTTCAAACTAGTATTTAAGGATAAATTGAATGGTGTGTACAAGCAACAGGTTTACTTTGCTTCCTATTCCTCTTGGGTTCTCATCAGAATCAGTAGGCTCTAAGTTGTGGAAGATGTGAAGGAGAAACAGAGGGAAAGAGAAAGAAATAGTCTCAAGGCTAAAGGGGCCATCAAAAGATGCTAACCTAAGACAACCATGCAGGTTTTCAGTGCATCGAAGAATTAGTACCAACACTTTGAACCCAGAGCCTTCACACTCACCTACATTCACAGCCCTTTTGTATTTATGTATTTATTTTAAATAAATATTTATTTTTGAGATAAGATTTCTCCGAGTCACTAAGCTACTATCCTGGCTACGCTCAAACCAGGATCCTCCTGCCACAGCCCCACAGAGTGCTAGGAATTACAGATATGCACCATTATAACAAAACTTAAATTGAGAAACTTAATACCAATTACCTGTACACACACATTTTGTTCCTAATTCTTGGCATTTCATAAATCCACTGGCCCAGTATCAAAGGAGAGTACATTTTCCAACATCTTCTACTATACCCATATAAACTTGCTTTCAATATAGTTACTTCAATATATATATATATGGTCTCACTATGCAGCTCGGACTTGTAGTGATCCTCCTGTTTTCAGCCTCCCCACACTGACATTACAGGCATGTGCCACCACACCCAGACTCAATTACTATACTTCTTAAACACAATACTTCTTGACTTTATTTTATTTTTTTTTATGAATTTAGTATAGGGTTTACAGGGTCTCAATACATAGATTGGACTGATACTTGATCTTCTTGTTTTCAGCCTTTCAAGCGATTACAGGGGCGTGCCACCATACCCAGTCTCAATCCCTGTCTCAGTGCATCCTGGGGGTGGAGCCAGCACTGCGCACCTGGGATTGAATACCAGTCCCTGCATCTGCCTAAGCAGAAGCTTTAATCCACTGAGCTCGTTGGCTGGCCCACTTCTTGACTTTAATATGAAGAAGAAACAGAACTATTGGCCTGAAACTCAGGATCAATTCTCTTAAATAAAATGAAACAAAAGTTCACATCCTATGTGTAAAAATATCAATATTGTTTTCAACTATAAACATTACTACAAGAAGCTTGGTGTTTTGGGGGAAGTTTCCACAGACTGTTTTTTACATGAGCAACCTCCACATTTTTACTACAATAATAATGAAAGCCTTTTATACTCACGGACTACTGCAATCCCTTACCTGCACCATCACTCTGAGTCTATAATAAAAATGGAGAAAAGTAAAAGACAAAAATCAGAGTCCAAATGAAACACCATAGTCTTGGTGCCCAGACTATAGGTTTTTTTAAAGAGCTTTTCTATAATATGAGAAAAATGTAGATAGGGACCTAAGATACAATATGGATAGACACTGATGCATTTATTTGTCTGTGGCCATTATTACATATGTATACCTACAGCAAATCAACCTTATCAATTAAGTATTTCTTTAAATTTAAAAAAAAAGTGAAGAAAAATGGTCTGTTTAGGGAAGAAAAAATTATGCATACAGTAGACGAGTTTTGTAATGTCTACCTAATGAAGGTTAAAGGAATTAGCTGATCAATATTTAGCCAGTCAAAATATAATCCTACAAAGCCAAGCCAAGTAGGGCTCAGGAGAAAGGGGAAGGCAAGATGGTGAGATAATGAGGAATAGAGAATAGGGAAGGGAGAGAATCAATAAGTAAAGAAACACTAAAAGAAACAGCAAGACAAATAACAACCAACCAATACCAATAAAGATGCAAGAATCAAAAGAAAAAGCAACCACTACCAAGATGAGCCAAATCCAATAAAGTAGCCATAACTACAACTACAAAAATAACAATATAAATAAGAATGAAACCTCTGTGTCTGTTATAGCCCTAATCCACAGCTTGCCTGCAGCTCCCTCCACACTGGTATCCCTGTCAGAGTTCATGTAGCTGAGCAGTTTCCCTGGTGGACCAGACAATATTGCTCCCTCCAAATACCAGTCCTGGTTGCAAGCTGTCTCCCAGTATGACCCCTGCAGACCTCCATCTCATTGCTTTAAAAGATAGAGTGAAGTGTCTATCACAGGTCCCTGTTTCTTCCCAGGTACTGGTTGTCGCTACTATGCACAGAGGGCTTGCCAGGGGCATGGCAATGAGTAGGACAGGACCTTAAGCTCTCTCAGGCCTGTTCCAGTTTTGGAGACACAGCAGGCGTGCACCTACTCTGTTCTGGTTCTGCAGCCAAGTCACTCTCTTACTTGGATACTAATGATTCTCCTTTGCCAGATCACCCCCACTAGACTCAGTTCTTCAGTGAAATTGAAGGGAAGAGGTAATTCCAATTATCTTGAAAGTACAATAGCCAGCCAATACCAATAAAGATGCTTGAGGCTAACATAACTCTGATTCCAGAACCAAACAAGGGCCAACTACAAAAGAAAGCCAAAGGACAATCTCTCTGATGAGCACAGACACAAATATCCACAAGATACTGGCAAACAGAATATAACAAATCACCAAAAAAAAAAAAAATCATATATCATGACAAAATGGGTTTTATTCCAGGGATATAAGGTTAGTTCAGCATACACAAATCAACAAATATAATACACCAGAATCAAGGACAAAAATCACAGGATCATGTCAACAGATGCAGAAAAAAGATAACAAAACCCAAAATCCATTCATAATTTTTTTTAAAAAACCCTGAAGAAAATAGGTATAGACAGACCTTACCTCAACCTGATAAAAAGCTATTAATCATGAACCAATAGCCAGTATTACATGAAAAGGAGAAAACTTGAACCCTTTCCCATTACAACAATATTCAAAACATTAGCCAGAGCAGACAAGAGAAGAAAATAAAGGGGCTAAGTATCAGAAAAGAAGTCAAACTGTCCTTATTCACAGAGGACACATAAGACCCAAAAAACTTTACTAAATGTCTCCTAGGACTAATAAACCACTTCAGCAAGGTGACAGGATATAAATTCCAGATGCTAAAATCAATAGCATTCCTCTACAGCACTGGAGGAAGAAACTAAGAAACCGGTACCATTCACATTAACTTTGAGAAAAACTAGATATTCAGGAAATGAACCTAACCAAGGAAGTCAATGATCTCTACAACAAACACTACAGTACTCTGAAAAAAGGAACTTGCAGAGGACATTAGCAAAATGGAAAAATATTCTCTTTTTTTGTATAGGTAGAATATCCATGCTACCAAAACTGATAAATAGATTTAATAAAATCACAACCAAAATGCCAGCAACATTCCTCACCCAACTAGAGAAAATTATCCAAAAATTCATATGGAATCACAGGACACCAAGAACAGCAAAAGTAATCTTAAACAACAAGAACAAAGCAAGAAGTATCACAATCCCAGATTTCAAGCTATATTACCCAAGCACAATGATAAAAGTTGTGTAGTACTGGCACAAAGCCAAATATGAAGACCAATGGAACATAACACAATGCAGAAACAACCCCCGACACATTCAGCTACCTTATCTTTAACAAAAAGATAAACACACACACACACACACACACACACACACACACACAAAATGGGAGCAGAAAATTGAAGCTAGATCTATGTTAATCACCATGTACCAAACTAAAATCAAAGTGGTTCAAAGATCTAAGGATTAAAACAGAACCACTTAATCTACTGGAGACAGGTAATAATGCTTGAAGTCACAGGCATAGGCAAGGGCTTTCTAAAGAGAACCCCAGTTGCACAAGAAATACCATTCAGACACAACAAATGAGACTATATCAAATTTAAAAAACTTTTTTACAGGAAAGGAAACAACCAATAGAATAAAGAGACAACCTAAAACATGTGAAAAACAAATTGCCACCTATTCTTCAGATTGAGGACTAACAGGTAAAATATATAAAGAACTCAAAAAATCAGAACCTTCCCCAAATAAATACATCATTTTTTCAGATACTTATTGACCATTTGTACTTCTCTGGGGGGAAATATGTAGTCATTTTCATTGTCCAATTTTTAACTGGGTCTTTTATTGGGGGGGTCTAATTGAATCCATAACATTAAGTAAAATAAATCAAATATACAATCTTAAATCTTATATGGTTTATTTTATAGGAAAACTCAGAGTATTAATAAAGACCAAAATAAAAGCCGGACAATAGGAAATAGGGAGATAGATCTTTTGCAAATTTTGAAGAGGATCAAGACATAGAAGGGGGCTAGGGAGATAGCTCAGTAGAATAAGCACTTGCCTGGCAAGCGCAAGGGCCTTAGTTCAATCCCTGGTTAAAAAAAAAAAAAAAAAAAAAAAAAAGACATAGAAGAGGGAAGAAAGGGTACACAAAAAGACTTCAGATACGTCATGAACATGTACCAATCACCCCCAGGGAACATATTCATTTTGTATTGCAAATATGTACTAGTAATAACTTTAAAAAAAAGTAACTAGACACCATCTCAGAAAGCAGGTGGACACTGGATATGTGATGGAAACATTGAAGGAACAATATAGTAAAGAATTAAAATGCATGTAACAGATTCATACAGATATCTAGGAAATCAAGAATCATTGAAAGCTGGTAAAATTACTTGAATGAGACTTAAGAAAGACTTTTCCGACCTTGAAGAGAGTATTGCAGCTAGTGAACACTAAAGGAAAGATCTCTTAAAAATAACAAGGGACCAGGAAGTAACAATTCAGCAACTACAAGATGATACAAACAAAAACAATATAAGACTGATAGCTGTCAAGGAACAAGAAGTCAGCACAAAGGACATAAAAAGACTGCAGAAGCAGTAGCAGAAAATTGTATAAGCATGGGAAAATAATTTAATATACAGAATAGTGAGCTATACAGAACTCCACTTAGCCATAATCAAAATAAATCTATACCTAGACATGTAATAATCAAGATCCCGAAATTCAGTGAAAGAACAAAATATTAAAAGCTGTTAAAAGAAACAGACCACCTATAATGGAAAGCCCATCAGAATCACAGCAAGTTTCTCAACACAAACCATCAAATCTGGAACAGTCTGGAGTGAAGTATTTCAGGCTTGGAAAGAAAACAACTTCCAAACCACATCGACATACCCTGCGAAACTATCTGTCAAATTTAATGGAGAGATAAGATACTTCCATGATAAAGAACAACTTAAGAAATTCATGGCAACCAAACCAACAGTACAAAGAGCACTGACAGATATTCTAGAAAGAGACAAAAACAACCACAACTTCAAGAACAACAGAAAAGAACCATCAAGTAGAGCAAACAATTAAACGGAGGGGAAAATTACAAACCTACAACAGGAAAATAACATGAGAAAGATAAGCCAAGATGTATCAGTTATAACCATCAATGTAAATGGCCTAAATTCACCAATCAAAAGAAGCAAACTGGCAGACTGGATCAAGAAACAAAATGCAACAACACGCTGCATACAAGAAACACATTTAACCCAAAAGGAAATTCACAGATTGAAAGTCAAAGGATGGGAAACAATATTACATGAAGAGGAAGCCAGAAAAAAACAGGGATAGCTATTCTGGTGCTAACAATGTCAACTTCAAACTCCAGATGATTAAAACAGATAAAGAAGGTTGCTACATACTTGTTAGGCGAAAACTCCAAGAGGAAGAGATAACAATATAGGAGCACCCAACTATATAAGACAAATTTTAACAGACATAAAAAATCAGATGAGGGGCCGGAGAGATGGCTCAGTGGAATAAGCACTTCCCTGGCAAGCACAAGGGCCTGAGTTCAATCCCCAGTTCTGCAAAAAAAAAAAAAAAATCAGATGAGTAATAACATAACTATAAGAGAGGACTTTAACACCCCACTGTCACAAAAGGGTAGATCAACCAGATTTTTTAAAAAATTAGCAAAGAAACAGCAGAACTAAACAAAGTTGTGAAGAAATGGACTTGGAAGACCTTTACAGAGGGTTCCATTCAACAACACACATCATTCTGAAATTCAGAATATACATTTGGCATAGTACTAGCCAAAAAACACACCAGAGGATCAAAGGAACAGATTAGAATACGCAGACACAACTACAAACACACTTAGCCATCTTATCTTTGCCAAAGGAGCCAAACATGATCACTGGAAGAAAGATAGCCTCTTTAATAAATACTACTGGGAAATACTTCTAAAAATCAACAACTAGGATCTCATTTTTTTTGAAAAGTTTCTGCACATCACAAGAAATCTCCAACATAGTAAAAAGCAAATCCACAAATTGGGAAAAAATTATAACTGACTGTCCCTCACACAAAGGGACTTCTACGCAGTACATATAAAGAATAAAAAAAAAAAAAATCAGGCCCCCAAAATTAAAAGATCCAAATCCAAAATAGGCATGTGAAATGAATATGCACTTCTCAGATGAAGAAATACAAATGGCAATATATGAAAAAATGCTCAACATCATTGGTCATTTGAGAAATACAAATTAAAATAACAATGAGATTCCACCTCAACCCAGAAAAAATGGCTAGTCTCAAGATATCAACCAGTAACAAATGCTGGAAGGGGCGTGGGGAAAAAGGAACCCTTCTTCACTGTTGGTGGGAGTGTAGACTGGTGCATCCACTATGGAAATCAGTGTGGAGATTTCTCAGAAACCACGGCTGGAAGTCCCATTCTACCTAGTTATTCCCCTCCTGGGTATCTTTCCAGATAAATTTAAAACATCATACCACAGCGACATATGTGCACCCATGTTTATAGCAGCACAATTTGTCATGGCTAAATTTTGGAGACAACCCAAATGCCCATCAACTGAGGAATGGATAAAGATGTTTGCTTTTTTTTTACACAATGGAGTATTACTCAGTTATAAAAGGAAGATAAATTGAAGGCTTTTTAGGATAAATGGATGCAGCTAGAGACCATACTCCTAAGTGAAATAAATCAGTCCCACATGTGCAAACATTGTACTGTCTCGCTAGTGTAAGAACCTAAAAGAGTAAATAAAATCTGAAAGGTAGAATAGACATTGTGAAAAGGAAAGAATCTGTTCAAAGGAATGGAAAAACTGGGATGAAAAAAGCGAGAGGGAATGAGGAAGAGATATATTTATGTATGTACGCAGGATGGTTTGGATAATTGCACTGCTGATTTCTGCTGATGTACAGAGGGGAGCAGCTGATGCTTATTTTTTTTTTTTTGCTTGTCTTTTTTAATTTATTTTTTAATCAATTTTGCATGCTTATATCTAGTAATCTGAGACAACATTATGCAATATAGAAACAATTGTCAAATTCCTATTGTTTTGTTTGGTGAAGTTCCATATCATTTCAAATGGTTTGGTTTTTAAAATATTTTATACACTCTCTCTCTTTTTTTGTGCAGGGTTCTGCCCACCCTGGGGGCAGGGCTGGCATGGAATGTGGTGCCAGGGATCGAACCTTGGTACCTATGCTTGACTAAGCTTGCCTAAGCAGGAGTTTGAGTCCATTGAGGTATCTCTTTGGCTCAATATTTTGTATTCTCTTTAGATAATTAAAAAAAATACTTTGTGAAAAAAAGTGATTATAAAGCTATGGTAATCAACACTGTATAGAAGTGCTACAAGGTCAAGTATATGAACAAAATCCATAAATAGACTCACAAAAACACACTCCAAAAAATGCTAAGAAACTCTAAAGGCAATTTTTGTTAAAGAGTAAACTGACAGCTTCCTCTATAGTCATACAATTAATCACTTTTACTTTCTAAGGTTAAGTTCAGATGAGTAAAGAATTTAAGGCCCAAAAGACTAAACTTAACTTCTTTTCAAAGTAACCTCATTTAAGCCTTTCCAAATAGGTAGAAACGCAAAAGTTTCCAAGTTACCTTCAGAAACCCACCCTAAAGGATAAAAACCCTCAGAAAAAGTCCCCTATATCTAGCATAAATTCCTTTTAATGCTTGCATTAAGTTGATGGCTTCCCCTTCTTTTTCTTCAGGGAAGATGGAAAACAGCTGTTCAAGACTCCATTTCAGGCTTCATTTTCCTTCTCATTCCCCCTTGACAGAAGCACACACTACAGGTGATCAAAATCCAGCTGCCACTGCCACTGACCTTGGGGTGGAAGAGCCTAACTCCACCCCCTCCATGCCTGGGATGATGTCATTCAATGGCCAGGGCAGCAGGAAAAAAGGTTTTCTTTCCAGAATTTGTGGAATTCTAGAAATCCACTGCTTACAGACTGTCCCCAGATTTACTGAAACAAAAATCCGTGCTTCAGCTTCAATATGAGCAATTCAGTCAGTGCTGTCTAGAAGCAAGCAGAGCCTTCTTTCTGAGGCACCAAGGTCTTAGCACTCTGTGATAGGTGTTCATGCGCCTTGGCAGGAAATATTTTTAAACTACTTAGTGGTTTTTAATCACAGGGTTCTTGAGTTTCCTGTCACTCATACAGCTTTTTGGACATAACTTTTGAAAAGCAACAACCTTTCCATACACCAATCTAAATGACTAAATAAGGGTCAATTATTCCTCAAGGCCAGTTATTTCTCAAAGGAGTAATCTACACTGAATTAATGACATAATCTATAGATGACTACAGTTTACACCAAAATTTACATAACCACTGCTAATGTCACCTTGTACTTCAAGAACTGCTAACAAATACCATTTTCTTTGCAATCACCATTTGACAGCAACACAAAAGCCCAGCGTACTACTGCATACTTCATCAGTAAAAATATTACAGATCTGCAAGCTTGCTGAGCCATTTCCTTTACAAATTCCTTTTCAGAGTTATGAAATGCTGATTGAACACTGCTGTGGTATAATTTCTGCAGGTATTAAGTACCTACTGCTTCATAGCTAGGCTTGCTGCACAGGAGAAAAATACAAATGTCTGATTTAAGCAACAAGCACAACTGTACAACCGTCCTTATGAGTGCACTGAGTACTTCATATGGAAAGATTTAAATGACAGCTTTTTAAACTGACTGTAAACTCATTCAATTTCTACCAGAAATTACCTCACACACAGGATTTTTATATGATATCCTACTATCTTTCATACTAATCTGAGAGAAGACAGGTACTATTAACAATACAAACAATATTCATTAAAAGTTTCCAGTTTTTAGGGGCTTTGGGGGTTTATTTTCTGCAGAGTTTTTGTTTTATTTGTGGGGTTTTTTTGCTTTTCTTGAACAAACACATATTTTCAACAGCAAACTGTCCATATCTAGGACAAACCTGATGGACATGGCCCACAATGTATATATCATGTATATGTAACTGAAAGTGATCTGTACTTAGGCCTTTGTTTTTTAATAGATTGCATCTAACTGATGGTTATGACTATTTCTAAATGTAAAATGTTAAAGCAAATCATGCTCACTATCACTAGTCCACAGCTTCTGTAGTTTACTAAGGAGAGGAATTCTTTCAAGTACCTACTATTATTGGCTACCAAGGTCATGTGTATAAAATATTTTAAGGGAATTAAAGTAGAAGGAAACCCAGTGCTAATAACACCGTCATAACTCATACTGTGTGGGCCAGGGGGATAGCTTGGTGGTCTAAGCACCTGCCCGGCAAGCTCAAGGTCCCAGGTTCCACTCTAGGTACCACATGCCTGTGTAGTGAGACCTTGTACCAAATAAATAAATAGATATTTTTAAAAATTAATAAATTCTTTTTTTGAATGTATTTAGTATAGTCTACAGGGTCTCACTACACAGATCAGACTTCTAGTGATTCTCTGTTTTCAGCCTCCCAAGTGCTGGGATTACAGGTGTGTGCCACCACACCCAGTCTCAACAAATCTTAAAAAAAAATTAAAATATGATTCTGGATTAAGGAATAAAGAAAGGGCTCTGCTAAAGAAATAAAACACATGGCTTCAACAATCTTTTCCTCTTTCCAAATTAAATCATTCCCTTTCTTCACTCAGATCTCTCAGAACTCTCTCACATTTTGTTTCAGCAAGTTTCTACTTTTCTGGGCATCTGAAAGAGGACCGGAATCCACACCATCAACAGGCCACAGCTTGCCTGCATATGGCACACTAGGGGTACAGCACAGGACAAAGCCAGCTAATGAGGATTCCACCATCAGCCTGCGGCTCTGAAGAATCAGATGCAGCCCCACAATAGCATCTTCTTACAGTAAGGGAGACACAGGGGAGTGAATGGAAGAAAACTGGCTGTAGAACAGAATCTGAAAACAGCCAGTTATAGAAGTCTAGAAGCAAATGAGTGTTTAGGAAACTGAAAATTCACAGTCATGGTGAGGAATGAAATGTAATAAAGCATATGGACAGCAAAATGAAATACAAGTCTTTACTAATTTGAATTTTGAGTCACAAAGAAGAAAAGAACCACTAAACATGCAATTTACATTAAGCTTGTACTGAAGATACGCCCGTCACTAATTACTGGTAAAATGACAGACAAGTCTCTTACCTTCAGTATTTCCATTTCTACACCACTAAAATATAGGTGAGCTCAACACCCACTGTACATCACTCCCTATTTCCAATAGGCTTAAATATGAAAATTTTAGAATTCTTTCAAAAGAAGAAAATAGTAACATGGAACTTAAAAATACAAGAATTTGTGTATATATGGGTATGGTCTATCAGGGTCCTTTGCTTTCCTTCAGCTGTCTAAATGCACACAAATTTAACAGGCAAGCATTTCATACTAATGCTCCCCCGAACTCTATTTCTTTGCTAGTTTGAATATTTTCTAAAACACTTCACCATCAACTAGCCAAACCTTTCTCCTATACATTAGAAGCTGTGAAACACTAAACTTCAAGTATCAAAGTTTAGGCTTACATATATTATTTATTACTAATACACAGAAAAGTTTTCTTTAAAGAAAAATTATTTCAATGAAAATTAATACTGTCCACTTAATGTAAAGCTTAATTTTTAAAAGGGAATTTCCAATTAGAATTGGCCAGTAGAATTAAGAAACCATTTTTCTAATGTCTTCTAATTGTAAACAACTATTTCTGGCCAGGTGTGGTGATACACACTTGGAATTCCAGCACTGGGGTGGGTGGGTGGGGTTGCCATGAGTTCAAGGGTAGCCTGGGCTACGTTGTGAGCACAGGCCAGGCTAAACTACATAAGACCCTATGTCCAAAAAGAAGGAAGGAAGGACGGACGGACGGACAGATGGATGGACAATTTCTAATTACTGCTATAACTAAATGGAAGCACGGATCAGGAGTCTAGGATTCTAATCTTTATTTTCATTCTGCCACTTTAACCATATAAATTTCGTGAGAAAATAACTTTCCTTTTTAGTACTCTGGGCTTTGACACTTGCCTCCTGCCTACAATGGGCACCAGCTCTAGGTCTGTAGAATTTTCCTGTGTTACTGTTTATTGGCAAACAATCTGGTGGCTCATGGAAGTGTTTTAGTCTATAAATCATTTAGAGATTCAAGAATACTGATGTTTATCTGTGTAATCCCAGCTTTCTGGGAGGTTGAGATAGGTAAATTACAAATTCAAGCCCAAAGTGGGAAATTTAGTGATTTAGGAAAAACTTGTCTAAAACAAAAAAGAATAAACAAAGAAAAAAATCAACCAAAAGAGAGCTGGAGAGATGGCTCAGTAGAATAAGCACTTGCCTGGCAAGCACAAGGCCCTGAGTTCAATATCTGGTACCACAAAAAATAAATAAATAAATAAATTAAAAAAAAATCAACCAACAAATAAATACATAATCTGGGAATGTGGCTATATATCAAGCTCCAGAGGCTCAACCTACAGTAACTCCATCCCATCCAAGAACAATGCCTATAGCAGATAATGTAATTTCCAAATGAGGAAAAAAACATAGGCATCTAACACAGTACTAAGAATTTCCCTGTTCTTTGATGGACCAAATTTTTTCCATAAAATAGGTGGTCACTGAGATTCTTCAGGTGCCTTACTTGCTCTTCACAGTACCAAAATTCAGCCTTCCTTCTAAACAATGTGAAGAGCTTCCCTCTACCATAAGTTCTGATTCTTTTAACAGACCAGAAGTAATATAGATAGATAGTGGATAAAGTAGATGAGTATTTTTCTACAATTAGGAGCCAAACATCCTTAAGGCTAAGTAGTATTTAGTCTATGTTTGCAACTACAAAATACTAATCTTTTCCTAATTTCT
>NW_004524971.1:457066-458529 GCF_000260255.1 Octodon degus | reverse complement strand
AAGTTGGAAAATATTCTATGACAAATAATATTAAGAAATGTTCAAACAACTTTTCTCTTTAAAGGCAAAATGTGTTTTCATCTGTGACTTTTAAATGTCACCCCAGGGAAAACTCCTAGGGTCCTTCTACTGGTACACCCCACAATTCACTGAAACACACAGTCCTAGTTTGTTTATGAACTACTTTTATAAATTCTGAAGCTGATGCACACATCTGCATTGACTCCTGGATATCTGACCCTACCTGGGAAACCCAGCTGCTTCCACATGGTCAGTCCCCAAACTCGGAGTAGCAGTTGAGATAGCCTCCACCCTCAGGGCAACAGTGGAATTTAAAATCTCCATCCTGCAAAGACCTGGATCAGGTTCTGCCACAAAATCTTCCTTGGTCAAAGTTGTTTGGCTTTGTTGTTGTTTTGCTTTTAAAAATTTGCATGCATTGGACGATTGCAGTCGGGTTTTTTTGTTTTTTTTTTTTAATGGTACCGGGATTGAACTCAGGTCCTTATGCTTGCCAGGCTTATTCTACTGAGCTATCTCCCCAGCCCTACAGTCAGTTTTTAATCTGAATACTAAAATGTACTGTGCAGGCCACTGTTTTTATTAAAGCAAAACTGGCTGAAACTGATACTGACATCATACACCAGTCAACGAAAGAAAGTAATTCTTCCAAGTTCACTGTGCTGCTTCTTTATGCTTTCTCCCCTCGGGAACCAACTGAGTCTTGCACTCTTCTGGACCACAGAGGAGTCAATAGGTGACAGAGACATCAAATTCAAATCTTCCTTTTGTACTAAAACAGATCCTTGCTATATATTTCATTAAAGGGCTTTATGTCTGCATAATGATCTTAAACGAAAAACGTAGCACGTGAACACTCTGATAAGGAATCCTATATTTTATTTCTTTCATGCACACTACATCCTTGTGATCCCATTCACTTGTGCAGTTTGATTATTCGGTAACATTTCACCTCAGTATTTAATTTCACAGATTATCATTTTTTTTTTTTTGAGACATCAAACACAACAAAAAAGAATTCTTGAGTAAGGTCAGTGCCCTAAATATTAAAAATACTGAAAATATTTGTAAATTCTTCAAATTTAATGTTACATTACAGCATGACAAGCTAAAATTTTAACAATTTTATTTCTTGAAGGTGCCGAGAAACTTAATGGGCTTCCTGGGCTCAAGAATTCCAGCTAGGCGCCGGTCACCTCAGGCTTTTAAAGCCACGGGTCGGGTTTCGGTCCCCGCGCCAGCCTGCCTCTTCGCGCACCGCGGCTGCGAACCACGAAGTTCTCAGGTCTCAGGCTGAGCTCAGATTCCGGCGCGGAGCCCGCGGCCCCGGGGCACCGCCACGCCGCCCTCCCAGGCCGAGCCTCCCGCCACTCCGCTCCCGGGCGGGTTGACGGACTGCTTGGAAGGCGCCAGGTACGGGGCGCAGCGTGGCCCGCCCCGCC
>NW_004524971.1:441006-456703 GCF_000260255.1 Octodon degus | reverse complement strand
CCTTGACGTCAGCGAGCTGGGGAGGCCGGGAGGAGGGCGGGCGGGGACCGGGACCCCGAGCCCCCAGAGCCCCCGAGCCCCCAGAGCCCCCGCGCCCCACTCGGCCGCTGGAGCCGCCTCGCCTTCCCCGCCGCAGGCCACCCGGCCGCCGCCCCGCCCGCCCTGCCTGCTCCGGCCGGCTCGCTTCTGTCCACGCTGGATTCGGACCCTCTGGGAAGATGACTCGGGGAGGCCCAGGGGGAGGAGCCGGCGCTTCGGCGCCGCCCAGCAGGGGAATCTCAGCCCGGGAGCAGATGCCTGCACCCTTCCTCCCGCTGAGGAGCAGTCACCCCCTTTCCTCCTGCTGACAGTCATGCTCTCGAAGAAGCCGGCAAGACTGACTTTATCAGAAGCCATTCTCTGCTTACGTACCAACACAATGCACGAGATTCAACAGCGGCGAACCCTGTCGGCTGTACAGATTGGAACCATAGCAGATAAGCGGTTAGGAGCAGAGCGTTTGACGTTTGCAGCTAACAAGAAGAAACTTTTGTCTTATCTCCTAGGCCTGCTAGAGGCAGAGACAGCCTTCCTCCACCCAAGTTCTTCAGACAGAGCCTTTGCAGCCTGAGTACAAACTGCCGTTAAAGAGCTTTCCTCCCGCTCTGCTCCAAGGAGACCCTGAGTACTAACCCAGTCCAGTCCAACCCATGCCCTGTCAGGTATGTCATCACGCAAGCTTCCCGGATCTAACCCAGCCGAGCTAGGCTGTATAGATGGGATCAGTGCCTGAGTCACTTGCCTCATCATTAAGATGGTGTTTGACTTAGAGCAGTGCTGTCCTGCGTGTTGGCCCCGGTGCTTCGTTCCAGAGGTCCCCTTCTGCCCATTTCCCCTATAGACCTGAAAGAGCTTCCATATGGCCAAGTTTATAGGAAAATGTATGAATATCTACTTCCATGCTTCTCTCATGGAAGAGAGATTCTTCATAAAGAGGAGGAGAGCCAGGGAGACGGCTCAGTAGAATAAGCGCTTCCCTGGCAAGCCCAAGGGCCTGAGTTCAATCCTCGGGGAGGAAATACGATGAATTTCTAAAGATGTTTATTCAGGTAAACCACAGATTTGCATAAGCTTCCTGATATTTTTATATAGGGGAGGAAAAAAGGGGCTCTGTAATTAGAACTAGTTTTAATTTGACTCAGACCTTCACTTTGTAATTTGCTGCAGAGCTTGGAAAACTAAATCAACTTCAGCACCTCAGTTTTCTCATCTGTAGTGTAGAGATAGAATACCACCACTGAGCAGGTCCAGAGGGAATACAGTAGAAATAGCTATTCCTGTATTTACTGAGAGTCAACTACATGCCAAGCTCTGTGCTGAGTTGCTGTGTTCATTATCAGGCTAAATTATGCAAGGGACTGGCCCTATGTAATCCATGTTAATTTCCATTTATCTTCTTAAGGGTAGAAGAAACCACAACAAAAATATCTCACTTAATTTACTTTATTTCCCACCATGTACAGAAGTAGTCTTGTAGTCACTGTTTCCCAACCCTAGACTGGTGAAGGAAAGCTTTTGCAAATTCTTTTTGATGGAAGCCCCACACCAGATCAGTTGATTCTCAGAACTGAATTCAAGGTTTTATCTAAATAAAGAGCAGAAAGATTTTTAAAAAATTATTTATTTACTTATTTGACACAGGGCTTGCTAGACAGTTCAGACTCATGGTGATCCTCCTGTCTCAGCCTCCCCAGTGCTAGGATTATAGGTGTCCACCACCACACCGAGTTTTGGCCTGAGTTCCGAGGGTTGGCATGGAATGCAGCACCGGAGACTGAACTCAGATCCTGGTGCTTATCGGGCAGGTGCTTAGACTGCAGAGCTGTCTCCACAGCCCAGAAATATGTTTAATAGCTTTGTTCTAATTACCTTTCTCTAAGTTTAGCCTTCGAACTTTAATGGCAGCATTATTACCCCTTTGACTCTTATATTACAATCAACTAAACTATAGGGCAGTGCCTTTTTTCCCAGCTGCTGTTACAGCACATTGTTCCCACCCACACTCAGGGTAGTTTGTGTTCCACACTTCAGTGTGATTCTGTGGGGTTTTATTGTGTTGAATTAAGCCTCTTCTTTAGGCTTATTAACATGTTAAGTGTACTGTACCCCTCAGCAGTTCTGCCTCCTAAATTTACTTCTGCCAATCCAGGTTACATCCTTTCCCAGTTACTTTTTCTTGTGGCTGAGACAAAATACCCAACATCCAAAATTAAGGAAGGAAGGAAGGTTTTTTTTTTTTTTTTTTTTGTTTTTTTTTTAAAGTCTGCTGCCCATCTTTTCTCCATCCTTCTGTGTGTCATTTGTCATTTCCTGACTTGTTTTTTTTTTTGCAGAACCAGGGATTGAACTCAGACCCTTGTGCTTGCCAGGGCAGTGCTTATTCTACTGAGGCATCTCCCTGGTCCCAAGGAAGGAATGATTTATTTAGCCCACAGTTTGTGGAGGTTTCAGTCTGTAATCAGCTGGCTCCAAGGCAGTGTGGCATGGCACAAGGGCAGGGGTTCAGAGCTGCAGCAAACAGCAAAAGGAGCAAGAGCAAAAGTGAGGGAGCAAGCTGCTTTTCGTCCTTTAAATTGTAAACTGGCTATCTGCCCACACCATCTGGGTGTCCTCCTCTTGCACTGGCTCAAGATGTTTACAAAGTGAGGGCCCTGCCTCCCCATTTAGTTATGCTTCTAAACTTCTCAAGTGTCAAGTTGACACAATGTACCAACCATTATACATCCAAATTTATATCTTCTGCAAATAAGATCCAAGTCCTTATTTCAGTTCTCAAGCCCCTGGCCCTGCCGTCTAACACTAATTCACACATTGTTCATGAACATTCTCACCAACTAAATACTCCTGGTAAAGTCACCTTTCCTCTTCCCAGGGAAGCAAACTATTGCACAGGGGCCCATGGCACAGTACAGGAATTAGAAAAGGGCGCTGGAGGGTTAAAAAGAAGCAGCTATTTTCCCCTAGACAGGGGTACAGTCAGTACATGTGCTTGGTGCTTTGTGGGTTTGGTACAGCCACATTGTCAAAAGAAGGAAGTGACTGCTTAGTGACTTCTTTTTAATGTCTATTAAATTCCTTCTTCCTTTTCCAAGTGTCCAAATGTTACTTTAATAATAGTGATATCGGGGAAAGAAATTGTCAACCTGATATCTGGTACCAATTCATGTTCTCTAAAGTCAAAGAATGCATTCTAAGCACAATAAAGGTTAAGAGTAGAATATATTTATGAGTGGGAAAGCTTCTGTCTGAGAGAGAAACAGAAGGGGTCTCAAATATGTTACCAAGGAACCTGACTTTTCTAGGGATTATCATAGAGAAAATCCAGGACAAGAGGTGGGTCCAAGGTGGGCAAAATGGGAAATCACAAGGTGGGTGTGAAGTGGGACAAAACGATGTTCGGCCAGTAAGATTACAAGCACAATTTCTCATGGGAAATTGATTAAATCAGAATCAAACAAGGAAGTGAGACACATGGCAAGTGGACATGAATACAGATAGGGGCTTTCCTGTAGGAGACTGAGTGGTGAATCTTCCTGGCTTTTTTAAGGTGATCACCACCTATTTGGAGTGTCAATCCCTCATGTACATCTTTAGGAAATATATGGGCATATTTGTTTCATCTTTTCTCTTAAGGTCTGCTCCCCAGTAGAAGTGCCTGACTCTCCCACAGTAGTAAGGTAACTAACTCATCTTCTGCACTGGCTCCTTTGAGGGCCCAGCCCTATCTGACTACCTATAATATTTCAACTAACTTAGCTACCTATTACAGTAATTTATTAATTTTGCTCAGCATCAGTGAAAAGGTTCTTGTCTTCATTTCAGAAACCAAGCTTCCTTGTGCAAAGCTCACCCCACATCTGTCTATAGCCAGCCTTGCAGCCTGCCTCCTGCTGTGCAGATCCCAGCTCAGAGGCTTTTTGCTGAGATGCAGGAATAAACATATAAGAATTTAAGCTACAATACATGCTGATAGCTATGAACCAAGTAACTGCACTGAAGATAGCAATGTGTAATAGAAGGGTCACGCTTGGAATATCTGTCATTCTGGTCTTCTAAATATGTACTTCTTGTCATGACATACCAATTATTACCATAGTCTCACAAGTAAAAGTTTTTTTTAAAGGGTAATAAATGAAAAAAAGATGCAAGAAAAAGAAAAAATGTCACAGGACTGTCTTGCTACAATGCTGCATATGGTTAGATTTCCAAATTTATGTGTAAAAATAGGTAATTGTTTATTCATATTCTTTAGATATTTTTCATTTTAAAAATTTTATCTCCATATTCTGTAGGTACTTAATGTTTAACATATCAATACTTGATGGAAAATACCTGTTCCATGTTATACCTAAGATGTTTGATATTCAGACAGATAGTGAAGTTAAACCCAACTGCATAAGACATAGGGTAATAATAGGCTTCTTTTCTGGAAGGTTAAACAACGTAGGTTCACAGACCACAAATTAGAGAAATAGAAGGACTCCAGGGACAGCCAACATTTTGACCCTAGGCTTTCATGGTCAGTGAGGACTCAGGACATAGGAGAACCTGTACTGTACCATCATGTAACTCAGTTGTGTCCCAAATTTTCTGATCAAGGAGATTATGGGGCCACAGAGGAAAGTGATTGATGAGGTAGAGTGTGCCTAAGGAGAGTCACATGGAGAGAAAACATTCTCTCAGGCTTTCACAGAGAGCAAATTAGTCAAGCAATGGCCGTGACTCATCCACATGGCTGACACTGACAAACGATCTGCAACCTGTGGTACAGGGTTACAGGATAAATCTTGAGGGTACTTGACTGACCTTATCAGATACAAAAGTTACATTTCTTGTTATATATGTCTTGCTTTATCTTGGTCTTAACCACCCAGCAGAAAAGTATAAAAACGAGGAATATAAAGTAAAGCCATATTAATATGCTGAGCTGTAAAAGGCTCAAGTCAACAACTTCTGTGGATAACCCTCTACTATTGTGGATTGCTGGACTGTGTTGGATTGTTTTGCTGAATTCATGCACCTATAGTACTTAGATGCCAATGGAATATCCATCTCTGACAAGACTAAACAAAAAAAGGCGATACAAAGGAAGGACCATTTTGTATCTGTATATGCAGAAATAAGATAGATAATCAGCTACTTTCACTTAATTCAATGAGAAGAAAGATTTGTGCTAATAATGTTTGGACAGGATATTCTGTCTGCATCTTGTGCTATGGATAACCACTAAGAAGATAACAATGTACAAGGTATTAATTATTAAAACTGTCCTATTAATCAATTTTGAAACTGTCTCATTGATATTTGTTTCTCAATAAAATAAAAAGAATTTAAGCTATAAAGAGATAGATTATTTTCTTACAAGATCTTCACCTCTTAATTTTTAGTTAACTATTGCAAAGTTCATTTTACCCTTTCATTTCAATGTGTGTATTTTTTTTTTTCATGGCAGAAAAGTTGAAAAACAGGAATTAGTTCTGTTCTGGCATCCATTTATACCAAGCAGATGCAGTTTTTCCATGTTGTTGTCTGAATAAAAAATTTTAAATGTGTTTTTTGTTGTCTTTAGTTTATTCTTGGCTGTAGCCTAACAAAGTCCAGTACGATATGATTATTACAGGTACAAGATTTCTATTTACTGCTTGAGTTTATTCACTCAGTTAAATTTACATCTGCTCTCTGGATCAACTAATCAGCTGGTCCACAATTGCTTCACTCCTTGAAGGCCTTCTTTGTACTTCTCAGATCAAAATTACTCTTTTTGTAAAACTGCCTGACCCTACCTACTCCTTCAGGTTCCTTCATCCTGGGTCACTGAGCAGGTGTGCTGCTCTTGGTCTGTTCAAGCTGTGTTACAATCTAGTTTTAATTATCTACTAGGCTATAATCTCTTGCTTCCCCTTCCATTTGTAAGCATTCCACCCTAACCAGACACCCCTGAGGCTCCTCTGGCCTCCCTCCCTCAAACCTGCCTCCCTCCCTCAAGCCTGCTTCCCCAGCTGTCCAGTCCTAACTTGTTCTCCATTCCTGAGCCCACTCTGCAGCTATTCCTGTGTCAGATGACTCAAGCTTCCTGGACCTAGTTTTCATCATTAAAATATTTACCTATATTCCCAAGTATAACTGAGTTCCACTTTCACTCTGAATTTATATATTTTTTTAAATATAAATTCTCTTTTAGGTACGTATTTCCTGACCCCACAATCCTCTACAGATTGGAGTGTCTGGCAGTTTCATTATTTTATCCTCACAGGCATTGATGAGGACATTATCCCATCTGAGCCAGGAAACAGAAACTCAGAGAGGAGAAATGAGTTGCTCAGACCACGTCTGATTCAACTTGCTGATGTCAGACAAGATCAGGCGCATTCGGGGTGCTATGGCTGTAGACCAACTTGTTGATGTCAAATCCAGCCTCTTCCCACTAAACCTCTTGGACTATACTAGCTTTTCATATGTAAAATATATCTACAGTTTGAGTATTGGCTGCAGTGGGAAGCTATTCTTCATTCACAAATGACTTCTGAAGTAGATGATATATCACTTTGTAATTTATTATTAAATTATTAAATTTTAAATGACCAAATATATCCCAGATATATATATATATATATACCTTCTAAATTGCAGTACTGTTTTGTAATTACAAAAATGATCACTGATACTTGCTATATGAATGAATGAAATTAGATGTTTGCTTTTGTCCTCAGGGTGCCAAATGAACCAAAAGGAAGTTTAAGCATTTAATATTTTTCTTGAACATGTCTGCTTGGAGCATTACTGTGGGCATCACTTAGGAAGCTAGAATGGTGCTAATTGAGGCTAGGTAGGCTTCAGGTGGTGATTCTTGATGACAGACCTTCGGGTAGTACTTAATTCTCTTTTATCATGCTCTCACCTCTTCCAGAGAAGTACAAAGAAGGAAGAGCTGTGTTCAAATGATTCTGATGACAGGTATATGGCATACAAATGTGATCGTGCTATGTCTAGGCACTGTTCTGTTCATCATTTCAAGAAATATTTATACTTACTCTTAATAACTCTGGGAGGAATAAACAAAATATTGTTTAATATATAAAAGTGCCTGGCCAGGTATGGTGGTACATGCCTGTGACCCTAATACTCTACAGGTAGAGTCAGGAGGATCTCTGTTAGTTCATAGCCAGCCTGGACTACATGTGGGTTCAAGGCCAGCTTGAACTTGAAGTGAGACCCTGTCTAAAAAAAACCAAACAAAGTGCCTGGCAAAGGGTGAGAACCCAAGGAATAGTTCTTACCACAGTTCAAGGGGATTCTAATAGCTATCAACAAAAGAATCCATTTTTAGAATCAGTCTTATGTGGTCTGGACTATGCCTAGGGTTTTATTGGACTGCATGTGACCCAGTTAATGTGTGTTATATGCCACCCTTCACAATCCTGCTAGTGCAGTTTTGTACTAGTTTGGAAGCCATCTCTTATGGGGTTTTGTACTAAGATGGGCAGAGATAAGGGATGCCAGCTCTATTCTGTAACAGTAATTCTAACCCCTGGCTACCTAACAGTATCAACTAGGAGTACCTAAACACACATACCTGACTAGAAATGCCTAACCACACCAGTGCCCAGTCTCTCTGTATCAGCTTTCCCATTACTGAACCAAATACTCAACACCTGCAGCTTTATGCTAGGTTTACTTTGGCTTCAGAGGATCCTACCTATGCCAGCTCTCCCCAGGGCAGGACCATTATGGCCCAAGGGCCTGGTAGAGGAAAGCTGCTTAGTTCATGGAGGTCAGGAAGAGAGCAGGAAAACATGCCAGAAATAAAGACATAGAACCCTAGGTCACACTCACATGACCTACCTAGACATATGAAGAAATGTGCTTCCCTTTTCCCCTAGTGACTCACATGCATCCAGGCTTAAACTTTAACCAACACACTCATCCAGAAAGTCTGATTAAAATCTTTCTAGTCTGAAGCTCAGGATCCCTCCTGTGTTTGGCTCATTCTAATGTGCAGCGAGCTTCAACTAATGCTGCATAGCAGTGGTTCCCACACTTGGCTTCAAATGAAAGCCACTTAGAGAACATTTAGAATTTCCAAGTCCAGGTGCTAGCCTGTACTGTTCACAGCATAACGTCCAGGTTGTTCTATGCCCTGTGACTCCAAAGTGTAGAACCTTTGAGAACCATTGTCCTGCAACTCTATTGATAACTAATGTGCTTATTCATCACCTTGATTCTGGCTTCCTAATTGTGTGAAATATTGTGAAGAGTGATTTTCAATCTAATTTACTTTCAATCTATACTTACTGATTTATTTCTTTGTAAATATGTTCGTTGGATATGCAGTTTGGGAAAAATACTTGATTTCCTTATTGGCTGGAGTGGTGAAGTTGATTTTACATTGTAGTTGACATTTCATTTCACATTTTTGCTGATTGAGTATTATACATAATGGAGCCAAGCCATTCAAACCTTTTCTTCCATGGATGAATTTAATGTGTCAAACAAAGAAAATCTTGACTGTCTTGCATCAACAGTGTAGTATTTTTAGATGAGGAATCATCAACATTTACTAATGTTAAATTTGGGTATGTAGTCAGTCCAATGATGTTTCAGTACCCTTTTCTTATTTAACTCCAGGAAATACAGTTTTTTTACTTTCTTTCACCTTTATATGTTTCATCTTCTGTGTTTTTTTTTTCATCTTTATGATTTTTAAATAGTTCCCTTTTGCTGGGTGTGGTGGCACACGCCTGTACCCCGAGTACTTGGAAGGCTGAGGCAGCATTGCCACAAGTTCAAGACCAGCTCGGACTACATGATTAGTTTAAGACAAACCTGGGCTCCACAAGGAGATCCTGGCTCAAAAAACTAAACAAACAAACACACAAAACAAAATAAATAATGTCATTTTTAAGGTTCCATTTTTATCCATCATTGCCAGAGGGAAAACATGCCATTTTTTAAAATGCTGAAATAACACAATTTAAAAGTCCAACTGGAGTCCAGCGTGAAAACAGCCCTTCTTTACAGTGCTCATCTAAATAAGAATGGCAGAAGGGAACAAGGAATAATTCTGCTCCAGCTCTTTCATTTACAAAGAAATGAGGTTTTCCTGGGTGGGGATTGTGAACCACTTCCTTTCTCTAATAAGTGGGAGAAGTTAGAAAAAAAAAAAAAATGAAGCCACTTTACTCCCAAATAGATGTTCTTTTTCTCACTTCTCCAAATCATCATCTAAGACAGTGCAACTAATCTGTCCTTTTGAGATCCTCCCATTTCTTTTCTTCCTTCCTTCCTTTTTTTTTTTTTTTTTTAAGTTTTTGTGCTCTTTTGGTTTTGGTACCAGGGATCGAACTCTGGACCTTGCACTTGCCAGGCAGGCGCTTGTGCTGCTGAGCTATCTTCCCAGACCCTCACATTTCATATTAATCTAGGCAATTAATAAAAATTATAAAGTTGCCTTCCCAACATAACAAAATGTCAATGCCTAAGGAAAGATGAGCTGTATTTTTAAAGAAATCAAACACCTACTCAAAAGTGCATAGGGGGGCTGGGGAGATGGCTCAGTGGAATAAGTGCTTCCATGGCAAGCGCAAGAGTCTGAGTTCAATCCCCGGTTCCACCAAAAAAAAAAAAAAAAAGTGCATAGGATAGCACCTTTTCTTTCCCTCTCGCTCACCCTCCCTCCTAGTCTCTCTTAGGCAATGTCATCTTTTTCACCTAATTTAATTAAATACTTCCTAAAAGCTTTTTCTGAGGATATAATCACACTGAGGGCTATGACTTACATATGAATTTTAAGGAACACAATTCAGTTCATAGCACTTATAGTCTTGAAATTGCTTAATCACTTGCTCAAAATTATTGAAGTAGATTATTTAAGGATGAGGGCCAGGAATCTCTTTGAACAAAACTCTACAGGTGAGTTTGTGTATGTGTGTGTGTGTGTGTGTGTGTGTGTGCGCGCGTGCGCACGCCTTTACATTGACCACAAAGCCTTTGCATTGAGCTGTACCTATAATTTTTAAATTTTAAAGATAAGAAAAAAAGATAAAAGCAATGGTGTAAAATTTCAAAACAAGATTGATTATAGGAGAATAACAATGGTCAGTACGTTGCATGTTGTTATCTTCAAAATAGTTGCTCTTACTGTAAGATATAGGCATAAACCTTTCTTTTCAGTGAACTTACAGCAATTAGTAGTATAATTATCTTAACTATCATATATACATATATATATTTTTTTTTTTCCTTTTCCCTACCTTCTCTTCTCCTTTCCTCCATTTCTGTTTCTCTTCTTTTTTTTTTTAGCAGTTTACCCCCATTTTTCAATATCTATTATATATTTTGGGTCCCATCTTTCAGCTTTTTATACTTGGGAAACAATACAATGTTCACACATCCAAGACTGATTTATTTCCTTTATGAGTTATGCCTCATGTATGTCCATTTATTTACCTATTAAAGTTTCAAATTAATCCTTCTTTATAGCTGAGTAGAACTCCATTATATATATATAAAAAAAATCACATCTTTTATATCCATTTCTCAGTGGATGGGCATGTGCATTGTTTCCAAGATTTAGCTATGACATATTATATCAGCCCTTTTTACATTTTATTTTTGTTTTGAGACAGTTTCTTTCTAAACTTCAAAATTACACAAGCTATCGGGATCATCCTGACTCACCCTACTATATCACTGGGATTACTACATGCATACAAGTCTAATATAAAGCTAAACTTGAGGGCCACTACTCTAGGCTACTGGTTCTTTAGTAGGCTGTGTATCTAAATTACTAGGGAGTTCTTAAATTTTGGGTGCCGGGAGTTTTATTCTTGAGACTCAATTTCATCATTGCAGGATGGACAATCTAAGCAAATTTTAAGATGATAAAGGTGAATCCTATCTAAGAATCAGTGATGTAGAAGGTCTCTAGGAGTCTCTGCAATCTAACAATATGGATAATGTAATGATTCAGAATACATAGTCTAGACAGTATATGGATAATATATATATATATATATATATATGAATAGAATACATAATCTAAATAGTACATATCAGGAGGATGATTGCATAGCTTTCTCTATTTTGTAGCTCTAGATATAACTCATGTGTTGTTAGTAACTTTTCAGTAATCACTTGTTGATATACTATATTAAATAAGAAGTATTTGAGAATTACTATCTTTATAGTAAATTTCACTGGATATATATACTTATTTATTCTTCAACAAAATTCAGTGATTTAGTTTACATTTATTGTCTTTCCATGGCATAAGATTAAATAAAAATTTATTTATTTATTTATTTTTAAATAAAAATTTAGAAAGCTATATGATTATGACACAGTTTTAAAGAATCTAAGAATTGGTTTTAGAGCTTAGGAATAAATCTTTAAAAACAAAATAATGTAATTACTTTGCAATTCTCAAGAAAGTTCAACCATATAAACAAAGAAAGTATAAGGATTTATTTTTAGCAGAGAGGATCTCACTATTTAGTTCGTGCTAGCCTGGACTCACTGCATAGCCCAAGCTGGCCTCAAACTCGTGGTGATCCTCCTGCTTCAGCCTTCCAAGAGCTGGAGTTACAGGTGTGCCACCACACCTGGCTGGAATTTTTTAAATATAGTATTGAAACTTATTTGCACAGTTACAGTGGACCCTCGGGTTATAACCAGCCTGACATGAACAATTTGGGTTATGACCAGAATTTAAGTTTTAACCTATGATCAAAGTCTTGAATTATGGCCTAAAGGCTAGCTGTTTGTGCTTCCAAGATGCTTCACATACAGATTTCACATAAGAGTTCTGGAAGGAGCATTACAGCATCATTTTCTATATGGGGCTAATTGAGAAATCCTAGGCCACTGTCTCTCCAAGGACACTGAGATCTGCTTGAATATGGGAGAAAGACTCTGGAAGCCTGGGTAGAGGAGTCTGAGCCTTCTTCAGTTGACAACTTGAGCTATAACCAGCCCTTGGAAACAAATTGACTTCTTCAATCAAGGATCCACTGGCATATGCATTTTCAATTTTCTTTTGATAACAAAATATCAATGAGTCTATGATAAAAATTGTAGATGCTATTTCCTCCAAAATTTAAATTAATGGTTGTAGACAAATGAGATTTAAAAATATCTAAAATCATCAAAGCTCTGACCAATGAGTTTAACTGTAATACCATCAGCCCACAAGAGTGAAAAATCAATGCTCTGGTATTTTTTCTTCCAAGCACATGAGCCACTTAAAATCCCATTTAAATACTTGAGCCCTACCACAGAAGAATAAATAACTGATGAATTTTTTGAAGATCATCTTTACAATCTTGTGGATTGATAGAAGTATGGCATTCCGGTGCTCGGCTTAATTAAAATTCTGTTCTGATGAGGTCAATGTGGGAATATTTTCCAAAGAAATGTATATACTAAGTATCCATGTTAATGCTCACAAAGTGAAAGGGAAAGTTAATATCAAATTGGTCCATCAACTTAAAAATTCATTCTTGATGGAAAGAGTTTAGTGGGGTCACCTTCACTTATAAGTCCTTCAAATATTTCAAAAACTAGCCTTCAATTATTTTCCACACATTTTACTAAATAAACATTATCCATGAAGGGCCAGGGAGATAGCTCAGTAGAATAAGCACTTGCCTGGCAAGCACAAGATCCTGAGTTCAGTCCCCAGTACTGAAAAACAAATTATGCATGAAATCACAAATGAAATACCAGAGTACATACTGAGTATGACTTTCTCTCCATATGCAGACACAAGGCAGTATTTCTTGTCACCAAGCAAGTTTGTAAGTAAAACAAAATCTGTTGGAGAATCATCCATAAATATTATTGTAAGATTATCTTAGTCTGTTTTTTGTTACTATAGTAGAATACCAGAGGCTTGGCAGTTTACTGTAAAGGAAAGAGGTTTATTTAGCCCACTGTTGTCAAGGTTAAGAGCACAGTTCGGGAGATTGGTTCACTTGTGGGCCAGGCCATCAAGTCAAATGGCATCAGAAAGGCAGGAACACTGAGGAGGAGGAAGCTCACAAGGCAAAATGGGGGCCAAGGGGCAAGTGAGAAGACAGATTTATCATAACAACTATTCTCTCAGAAACTAACTCACTTTTGTAAGAGCCAACCAACTTTGTGAGACTGGCATTAATCCACTCACGAAGGTGGAGTTCCCTCTGACAGGATTACTTCCATTAGATGTGTGTGTGTGTGTGTGTGTGTGTGTGTGTTCACATGTGCCTGTGTATTTGTAACTGGAGCTTGAACCCAGGGCTTTCACACTAAGATAGAATCTCAGACCTTTTATATTTTTGTTTTTTTGGGGTTTTGTTTTGCTTTGCAGACAGGGTCTTGCTATATAATGCAGGCTAGCCTTGAACTTGTAGCCCAGGCTGGCCTAAACTCAGAGAGATTCTCCTGAGTGTTAGAATTACAGGCATGAACCACAGGCCTGGCTATATTTTTAATTTTAAAACCAAGTTTTATTAAGTTGCTAAATTGCCTTGGCTGGGTTCAGAACTTGCCACCCTCTCACCTCAGCCTAACCAAAGTGCTGGGAATCCAGGAGTACACTTCATGCCCAGCTCTTCAAGGTTTGGCTATATCAGCACTGCCACACAGGAAACCAAGCTTCCAGCACACAAATCTTTGGGAACATCCTGGAACTATTTCCAAACTATGACACATATGAATTTTGTTTTCATTGGATGCTACCATAAATATGTATGGCTCAGGATTTAACCTAGGATATCTTCCTCACAAGTCAACAGACATTGTTTTTTATCATCAAAACTTAGAACCATATATGAGCTGAGATCAACATATGCTTGAAAAAAAAAGGAAGCACTGTATTATAGAATCCTGATTTGTAATAGTATTATTATTAGTATTATTCTGTTTACACTTAACCTCAAACCTGTCCTATAATCTGTATTGAAATGAAAGATCTCTAACAGTTTCTATTTTGAGTGAAGGAATGGTACTAATTTTTGTATATCTCCAATCTGTCAGCTGCTGTTCTCTGAAATTTAAACCTAGCCAAGAAGCTTCTGAACTTCACTAATATTAAAGGAACATTCACTATATTTAGAAATCACATGCTACATAAATATAGTTGCTGAGCTATAAAATTATACAAGGAAAAAGTATGCAAAGTATCTTAATTTTCCTTGCTGAGACAAAATGCCTGACACCCAAAGTTAAAGAAGTTTGGCTCGCAATTTATACAGGTTTCAGTTTATAGTTGGCTTCAAGACATGGTAGGGGGTCACCAGAGAGGAGAAACAGTTCATAGCAGGCAGCAGGCAGAAGGCAGCAAGCAGCAAGCTATAAGCAACTACAGCAGCCCCCTTTCTGTTCCCTTATTCTTTCCAGGCTACACGCCCTTAAGTAGCGTTCATACCCAGGGAGGGTCTTCCTATTATCCACACCCAGAACTATTCCAAACCAATCAGTGGACTGGTTTACTAATTACACAACCTTAATCCCAGCATTACACATTAGATCCAGCCACCTCTGAAAAACCCCACCTATGACTGCATGAGGCTTCTCAGGGATATCTAGATACATGCTATCACACAAAACATGAGTATTTATATGAACCATCGCCATTAATCCTCCTCAAAATATACTTTGTAACTACAAAGATACTCATCAGTTTTGCTACTTTCTGAAGCAGTCCTGGAAGTCCTCCTTTTTGTCTTCAGAAGTGGTGTCATAGCTATCTCAATAGTTTGAATTAATTAAAAAATGTGTACTTTTCATGCTCATTTTTACTTTGGGAAAGAGTAAGAAGTTGAATGGTGCCAGGTCTGGTAAATGAGGTTTTTTTTTAATGGTCAAAGTTGCTATCTTTTCATTTACTGATTAGCCATTTGTACTTCTTCTGAGAGTGTCTATTGATTTCAATTGCCCATTTTTTAATTGAATTTTTTATTTCAATGAGTTAAACTTTTTGAATTCTTTATAATTTTGGATATTAGTCCTTTGTCTGAAGAGTGGCTGGCAAAAAAATTGTTCCCATTTTGTAGGTTGTTTCTTCATTGATTTTTTTTTAATGCAGGAACTTTTAAATTTGATATAATCCTATGTGCTGATTCTTGATGTTCTTGAGCAATTGGTGTTCTGTTCAGAAATTCCATGCTGGTGCCTGTGCCTTCAAGAGTTTCACTTGCTTTATCTTCCAGCTAATTTAGGGTTTGTATTTTTATATGTAGTTCTTCGCTCCATTTAGATTTTAGCACAAGGTGAGAGGTATGGATTTTACTTACTTCTCTGCATCTGGATAAATAGTATTCTTAGCATCATGTATTAAAGTGGCTATCTTTTCTACAACACAAGTCACTGTCCCCTCTTAAAGATAAGATAAGATCATACCATGTTTTTATAAGCTTGATTTTTTGATGGATTGTACTGGGAAGTTGCATTCATTGCATTTTTAATCATAATTTATAAAGACTTTCCTGAAAAATGACTTCCAGAACTGTTTCGAAATGAAACAAAAATGGGATAAGTGTGTTCAAAGAAAAAGTGTGTATTTTGAAGAAGATTTATGATTATGTATCTTTTATTGCAATACATTTTTATTTTTTTTTATTTTATTTTTTTTTATTAGAGAGAGAGAGAGAGAGAGAGAGAGAGAGAGAGAGAGAGAGAG
>NW_004524971.1:429140-440906 GCF_000260255.1 Octodon degus | reverse complement strand
GGGCTTGCTGGCATGTGGTGCTGGGGGATTGAACCGTGGTCCCTGTGCTTTGCTGAACTTGTTCTAAGTAGGTGCTTTAGACCACTGAGCCATCTCTCCAGCCCTGCAATACATTTTAAAAAAATTAACTATTCCCTGTATATTTTGATTACCTCTTGTATATTTAAATTTTATCATGGTAGTTGGCAACAATTACTAAAACTCATAAGGCCTAATAGTAGCTACTTTTCTAATATCTCTAGAATAGTTTACACAAACAAAAGAAATATGTGAGTTGTAAGAGGAAAAAGTTTCAAAAGAATGGTATCACCATAAATGCAAGCCTACAAATACTTCTATGGTAAATTCTGCCAATTTAGCCTGTTATAAAACCATAAGAATTATTATGTAGTCTAATGATCTATTTTGATAGTTTCTTCCAGGCATATTTTCTTCTACCTAATTAAAAAAGAAAAATTTGGACTAGCTGAATAAATTGTAGTACCCATTAACAGATTAAAACTTGGAGGTTAAAAGCATTGCACTGAGTGTTATGTACATAGCGAAAGTTATTACTCACAATCTATGTTCCAAGTTTAAGGGAATAGACCTCTGAGTAATATGAAACTAAAATTTTAACCCTGGAAATCTTTCTAATTTACATAAATCTGAGTGATAAAAGATATTAGAAGATGCTTTGATACTTTAACCAAACAATTTTCAAAGGCAGAGACGACTTTGCTCACCATCACACTCTTTGTGGCCTTTGGAGGCATACTCATAGTGGCAGAGGAGAACTGAGCAATTAGCTGAGATCTAAAGCCAAGGCAAGGTATATACCACCTTTAAGTTTTCTCCAGGGCTATAAATATCTTCTAACATAAATATCTCATGTTTATGAGATGCACCAATAAATTTTACAATTCTTATAATTGTAAGTCACAGGGGAGTTCCCAAAGCCTAGAAGCCCTAACTTATTAACAAGAGGATCCACCTGGCTCATCAGGTATTATCAGCTCCTGCCACAGAGAAGAAATGCCAGACTCCAAGCACATTCCCCAGACTAGCCCAGCCATATTCCATCACCACCTTATATCAGATTTCTAATAACAAAAGAACAGCTTCTCTCCTAATGAAGTTTCAATTGCAAGTTATGTAATGCACATGACAGCAGCTGCTGTTACAGATGCTTTGGATACTATTATCTCCAAATATACCATTTTTGCTTTGATTCCATTTCACAGAATGAATAATATTGCCCTGGATTTCTATGGGTGGAAACAATCAGCAGCAATAAAGGACACTTTTAAGTGGTTTAGGAAAGAGCCCTGTGCAGAAATTTTCCCTGCATTGAATGTGAGGTTTTGAAGCCAGGCAAAGAGGACATATCCTTGCCTTCTGCCATCAGCAAGGAGTCAATGAGACAATAAACAGTAAAAATTAGTAATCATTCATGTAACCCAATCCTATGAAGTCCTAAAAGCAATTTATCCTCATATTTGTCTGGGGGAATTTTGATCTAACAGTGACTGTATAAAGTAGAATTTATTTTGAGACATGTTTTGGAACAATATCAAGGCATCACTCAAACCACAGCTTGTTTGGAGTAAAAGCTAGTAATTAATGTGATGTGTTGAAAAAGGGAGGTGTTCACTTTAGGGCCTGAAAAATGACTTTTTAGTGATGAATTTGGGATCTCTGCAGGCAGAAACTGGTGAGGAGAGACTCCAGCAAAGGATTGCAAGTGGAGGGCTTTCCTATGCCCAGAATTGTGGTAACCCTGAACTCTCAGTGTGGTTACTGCCTACAAACATGGGCAGCAAGGGACAGAGAAGCTAGCACTGGAGGCCAGTCCCAAGCTATGGGACTCAGGGGCACCCTGCCTATGCCAACTCATGTGACCTGAACAAACCACTTGACCCACCCGTGTGACTATTTCCTGGTTTGCGAAACAAGATTTTATTGTGACTCAACATGGTGTGCCTCGCTGGAAATATATTCTTGATGCAGTGTGTGATGAGTTCTTAAGAAATAGATTCCAGACTCTCACATATGCCAGCAAAAATTGCAAGCATACATCCAGTGGTAAAAGGAAAACCAGCCACATTTATTGCAACTAATGGGAAGTTGTGCTCAGAGTGAACAGGTTGGTGTCAGCAGAAACGAAAGATGATACAAATGGAGAAAGAAGTACTGTCAGGGGTGGTAAGGAGAATACCAGAGAAAGATAAACATGGCTTTTTGATTTGAAAGATATGCATTCCACTTAAGTTGTCTTTCATTGGATCTCTCTAGGTAAAAATGATTAGCAGGGTGTTGAGTCATCTCAAGAGTGTCTGGATTGCAGTACTTGGCTATAGTTTACTGCTAGAGGTGAAAGGTCAGGACTCAAAGTTTTCTGGGTACCTTGCCCCAAACATTCCCTCCCTTGGTTTCTTGGTAATGTACGCCAACCCTAATCCCAAACCTGCCCCACATTGTATCTGGTCTCGGCTCACTTCCCCTTGACCTCTTTTGGTCTCAGTTCACTCCCTTCTGACATAAACAAAAATTAAACCACGAGGAAGATAAATGATGTCCACCTGCAGCATGGTTGTTCCAGTCCATGATCACCCTCCCTAAAAGATCCTATAAAGTCTCCTAGCACCCTTTATTTGCTTCTGTCTTAGTCCACTAGACAGCCAGCCTACTTGATGCCCCCAGTAAATCTTCTACTCCCATCAGAATGCCTGGTCTGGTCTGTTGCATGGGTTTGTACCTAACAATAGGTACTTGCATGACCGCAGTCTCCACGTCAATGAATGTAGTATGTGGAAACTGTTACTGGAGGTCAAGCTATTGTATCTGACACACACAGGCTTTGGCCTGGAACTTCAGAAATTTCTTGGATCTTTGTTATTATTTTTTATACTTTTTCTAGGACAATAGAAGAAGAATTGACTTGATATATTGGCCAAGTTCAGTTGGATGAATGGGGAGTGGTCCCACAACCTCAGGTATAGTACCTGGCCCACTCTGATTTCACACAGCCCTCCCTAGGAAAATTCTCTGGAATAACTTTAATCAGGTGTGTTCATTACTTTTCTTATTGATAGGACAAAATACATGACGCTCAAAGTTAAAGGGAGAAAGTTTTATTTAGTCCAAAGTCCATAGAGGATTTAGTGTGTTATCAGGTGGGTCCAAGGCCAGGCAGCATGGCCAAATGGCACTGCAGAGGAGACACAGTTCACCAAGGAAAGAAGGCATCAAAGCAAGCCACGAATCGTCACAGCCTTTTATATCTCTTATATCTTATTCAGACTACTTAGGGTGGATGTTCACACCCTTCATCCTAGTGCCCTGAATCTCAGTGTTGCATCACAAATCAATCCCAGCATCACATACTCTAGATCCACTCACCTCTGGAAAAGCCCCATCCGTGACCACAGGAGGAATCATAGGTGCTTTTGTGGAGCATCCTTGTTTCATTCTCATTCAACTGTACTTCAAAATATTTGTGAAAAAATTTTGCTTACTGGAGATTGATTTTTGTCTTCTTTTACCTCTCCTTGTTAACTAGAAAAATGGAGAAATTTGAATGTAAATGGCTTGCCTTTGTGTTGTTCTCATTGGGTAGTACTGTTCCTAAACTAATTTCTTTTTTCCATAGTAGAGACCCTAAACAATAGAGCCAGGATAAGATGTGTAAACTTCTGACTGCCTGTGTCTAAATTTTATTTATTTTTTATGTATTTAGTACAGAGTCTCACTATGAAGCTATGATACATAGTAATCCTCCTGTTTTCAGCCTCCCCAGAGCTCAGATTACAGGCATGTGCCACCACTCCTAGTCTCTGTGGCCAGCGCATCTGAGGGTGGAGCCGGCGCAGCATGTGGTGCCAGGGATCCAACCCAGTCCCTGTGGTGCTAAGCAGGGGCTTAGACCACTGGGCTATCCAAATTTCAATACAATAAAATGTCTTGAAATCTGGAGCAAGAGTTCCCAAATTGACTAAATATTTTAAGTCAGGAAAAAAAAATCTGGAAATTCAAACTCACATTAACGGGGCAAGTAATCTCTTTTGAGATGTATATTTCTCACCTGCTACAACCAGGAATCCAACTTTCAGACATGCAAATTTAAGATTAAGTATTACTTAGAACTGTAAAAATAAAAATTATGCCATTATGTAACTTTTAAAGATGATTAAATTACAAATCTAAGTCTTTGTTTTACATGTGTTGGTATGCATGTATGTCCTGTTTGTAATGTATGCATGTGTATTTGTGTCTATATTATTTAGGTGGTATCAGACTAATTTAAAAATAAATTCACTCAATAATCTATTTATTTTAGGGGCTGGGGAGATGGCTCAGTGGAATTAACGCTTCCCTGGCAAGCACAAGAGCCTGAGTTCAATCCCCAGTTCTGTCAAATAAATAAATAAATAAATAAATAAATAAATAAATATCTATTCTATACTAATTAATTAATTAATTTTTATAACTTTATTGAGAAACAAATAGCAATGAAACAGTTTCAAAACCAATTAGTAGGACATTTTCAATAATTAATACATTGCATATTGTTGTCTTCATAGTGGTTATTCATAGTACAAGATGCAGACATGATATCCTGTCCACAAACACTATTAGTACAAATATTTCTATTCATGGAATTAAGAGAAAGTAGCTATATATCTATCCTATTTTGAATATACAGATACAAAATGGTCCTTCATTTGTATCCCCATTTATTGTTTAGTTTTATCAGAGAAGGGTATTCCATTGTCATTTAAATATTGTAGGTATGTGAATTCAGCAAAATATTCCAATATAGTCCAGTAGTGCATAATAGTAGTGGGTTTTCCATAAAACTGGCAATGTCAGAAGTTGTTCACTTGAGCCTTTCACAGCTCAGCATATTAATATGACTTTACGTTTTATACTTCCTTTTTATACTTTTCTGCCAGATTATTAAGACCAAGATAAAGCAAGACCTATATAACAAGAAATGTAGCTTTTGTATCTGACAAGGTCAGTCAAGTACCCTCAGAATTTATCCTGAAACCCTGTACCATAGTTTGTAGATCCTTTGTCAGTGCCAGCCATGTAGATGAGTCATGGTCATTGCTTGACCAATTTGCTCCCTGTGAAAGCCTGGGAGAATGTTTTCTCTTTATGTGACTCTCCTTAGGCACACTCTACATCATCGATCACTTTCCTCTGTGGCCCCATAATCCCCTTGATCAGAAAATTTGGTACACAACTGAGTTACATCATGTTTCAGTACAGGTTCTCATATGTTCTGAGTCCTCACTGACCTTGAAAGGCTAGGGCCAAAATGTTGGCTGTCCTTGCAGCCCTTCTTTTTCTCTAATTTTTGGTCTGCAAACTTAGGTTGTTAACCCTCCAGAAGAGAAGCTTCTTATTATTCCCTACAACATAGGCAGTTGAGCTTAACCTCACTATCTGTCTAAATATCTAACATCTTAGACATACATGGAACAGGTATTTTCCATTGAGTATTGATATGTTAAACTTTAAGTCCCTACAGAATATGAAGAAAAAAAATTTTTTTAAATATTTTTTGAAAAGGAATAAACAATTACATACTTTTACACAGAAATTTAGAAATCTAACCATATGCAGCATTGTAGCAGGACAGTCCTATGACATTTTCTTTCTTGTCTCTTGTTTTCATTTATTACCCTTTTTTTAAACAAAAATTTACTTGAGAGACAGTATGGCAGTAATTGGTATGACATGACAAGCAGTATGTATTTAGAAGACCAGAATGGTAGGCATTCCAAGCATGACCCTCATATTACACATTACTATGTTCAGTACTTACTCAATAATTAAAGAAAAACATAAATTCCAATGCTTTTTTTTTTACATGACTTTGGAAATTTTTTTTAAATTCTGCATATATTTTATTTATTTTTTATGTATTTGGTACAGGGTCTCACTACACAGCTTGGACTTGTAGTGATCCACCTGTTCTCAGCTTCCCCAGCGCTGGGATTACAGGCATGTGGTACTGGGGATGGAACCCCAGTCCCTGTGCTTGCCTAAGCAGGTGCTTAGTCTGACTTTGGAGATATTTAAAACCTATAATAAAAGTGTCCTCAAAACTGTCAACATGCAAGCTGATAGCTCTGTAGTCTAAGTGCTTGCCTTGTAAGTGCAAGGACCAAGGTTTGATCCCCAATACCACATGCCACTTTGATCCCAAAATCCTGGGTGCTCAGTGCAGGCCACCAAAGCGAAGCATAGTAGCACATGTTTGTAATCCCAGCACTGGAGAGGCTGAGACAGGAGGATCACTACAATTCCAAGCTGCTTAGAGAGACCCTGTACCAAATAAATAAATACATAATATTTTTAACTGCACTTTCTCCTTGTCCTCTCTTTGTTGTTCAATCCTTAAGTTCTTGCTTTCCTTTTAATTGTATTATACCTTTCTATTTTTATTTCTTCTGTTGCATTCTTACACTAGGGAGGCTATACGATATTTACACACGTGGGTCTGGTATGACACTGCCAGTCCTACAGATAACCCCCTACTTTTATGGACTACTGGACTATATCAGGTTATTTTGCTGAATTTATGCACCTACAATATTTAAATGGCAATGGAATACCTATCTCTGACAAAACTAAACAAAAAAGGTGATACAAATGAAGGACCATTTTGTATCTGTATATATAAAAAATAGTTAGGATGGATATACAGCTATTTTCCTCTTAATTCAATTAGAAGAAAGATTTGTACTAATAGTGTGTGGGCAGGCTATCATATCTGCATCTTGTACTATGAATAACCATTATGAAGACAACAATATGCAATGTATTCATTATTAAAACTGTCCTACTAATCAGTTTTAAAACTATTTCATTGTTATTTGTTTCTCAATAAAATTAGTAAGGAAAAAACCCTACATTTTTCCTGTTAGCCAATCAAGTATATTTTAGTTGTATGACTTCTGGAAGAGTATTTTCAGTTTCACAAAGATTGCAAAAAACAACAACAAAAAGTACTAAAGAGCACAAAGAAATTTTAATGAATTTTTTTGAGTTTTTAGTGATATACCAAGTCAATTCCAAGGCCCTATGTGTGCCACTTCTTGTGGGTTCCTAGGAGATGTAGATGACATATGAGGACATGGATAGCACAAGGAGCCTGCTCTTGCCCTCTGAATCTTCCAAATGCACAGTGCACTTTTAGTTTTGCTTTTATCTGTTCCTCTCCTTTGCTCGGCCCAAGTTCACTCTACAGAAAGTTTCCCCTTACCACTTCAACCCTCAGGTTTCAAGTAAACTTTTGGCACAGTTTTTGGCTGGTGTCATCCAGTTCTTTGCCTGAGGCAAGAACGACCTGGAATACTTGTAATTGATGAGTCATTTCTAGAGGAACTAGCGAGCAACATTAGGACCTTAAAGATGTGGGAATAAGAGTTGGTTGAACACAGAGATATGTCAGTATAGCACTGGCTGGACATTATTTTTTCTTTTTAATGTATTTGGTACAGGGTATCGCTGCACAGCTCAGACTTGTAGTGATCCTGTTTTCAGGACTGGCGTGCACTACCACACAAGGTTTCAGGGCTGGTTCAGGGCTGCCTCAGGGGCAGGACAGTGAGGCATATAGTGCTAGGGATCAAACACCAGTCCCTGTGCTTGCCTAAACTGGAGCTTAGTCCACTGATCTATCTAGCTGGCCCTGGCTGGGCATTCTTTTACATAAAAGCTTAAACTGCTTAGATTCTCTGAAAATTTTATGTGGAAATAATCAGTTTCCGTACTAAAGCAGACTATTAGGGGCTAATAAAATGCAAGAGATAAAAACAGGTCCGTAACCCAGGAGAGACCTTGGAGGAAATAAGATGCAACTCTGCACTCTGGACATCAAAAGCCTACCTGCAACCAGGAGCACCCCTGCTTTCTGTCAGATCCACTGGTCCCCTAGACTGTATAAAATCTAGCGGATCTATGCATCTATGGTATCTGCCTCATGGAACACCCCTCAGTGACTAGGGGAGAGCTTTTCTTTAAATTCTTTCTAATAAACACATGGCCATTCCCTACCACTTGGTGTTAGTTCTTTTCTGGGCTTCAGTCTTTGTTGCCCCAAAACAGACACGAGAGCTAGATAGATCCAGTTTGTGTATAGATCTTCTAGATTGTATGAGCTTTGCCATTTTAAGCACCCAATACCAGTAACATTTGTTTTATAGTTTTACAAGTAGATGCCCTATGGACATACTACATAGGATAGGTTGCTTTTGGTGATACAAGAATTTGGTTAGAAAATAATTCCATGGAACGAATGTAAATATTCAAGTTCAAAAGACCCATAAAATTCTTCAAAAATTTTAAAATAACATTTTTAGACATAATTTTCAAGTATTAATGGTCATCAGACTGGTTGTCAGGGTCTCCAAGCCTGAAATTTAATCCAGTTCTTTTCAGCAGGTTCACTGACTACCATCAGAGGAAAAAGATTTTCAAGACATGTCAGTAAGAGTTTTGTCCATGGATTATTAAACAGAGACCTAAGACGTAATCAAGAATGGAGTGCAGACATTTAAAAGCGATTTGTGTATTACAGGATGGACCTGGAAATGTTTATACCTCTCTTGAAAGAGTGGAAATGCCAAGGACAAGGTGCCTTACCAATGGGTGTATACCCATTTTACAAATATGAGAAGGGTTTTAAAACAGGTAATTTGCAAAAACCCAGTTAAAAATTGGGCATCTTGGGACAGGGGAGATGGCTCAGTGGAATAAGCACTTCCCTGGCAAGTGCAAGGGCCTGAGTTCAATCCCTGGTTCTACAAAAAAAAAAAAAAAAAAAAAAAAATGGCATCTGAAATAAATATATGCTTATCAGATGAAGAAATACAAATGGCAAATAATATATGAAACAATGTTCGACATCATTGGTCATTTGAGAAATGCAAATTAGAACAACACTGAGATTCTAGCTCACATCTGAAAGAAGAGCTATCATCAGAAGTCAGCCAATAACAAATGCTGGAGGGGCTGTGGGAAAAAAGGAACCCTTCTTCACTGTTGGTGGGACTGTAGCCTGGTACAACTACTATGGAAATCAGTATGGAGATTCCTCAAAAAGCTAAGATTAGAGGGCCAGCTATTCTCCTCCTGGATATTTTCTAGAAGAACTGAAAATAACATACCACAGCAATTTATGTACACCCATTTTTTTTTTACATCCATGTTTAATAGCACAGTTTGTCATAGCTAAGTCTTGGAGACAACCCCAATGCCCATCAACTGAGGAGCATAGATAAATGTGATTTTTTTTTATAAAATGGAATATTACTCATCTATAAAAACGAAGATAAACTCGAGGCTTTTATAGGTAAACAGAAGTAACGAGAGACCATTCTCACGTGTAGGCATCATATTAGCATCCTGGTGTAAGACCCTGAAAGAGTAAATGAAACCTAAAAAATAGGTACAATATGTGAAAGGGAAAGAAATGCTTCAAAGGGAAGGAGCAATTGGAATGAGGTAAAGAACAAAAGAAAGAAAGGAGGAAGGGAGAAATATACAAGTATATACAGAGGAGAGCTTAGATAATTGTACTGCTGATTGCTACTGGTCTATTGAAATGAACAGTTAATGCTTAAATTTTTTCTATTTCTTTTATTTATTTATTTTTACCTGTTTTGGATACCTATATCTGGGATTCTGAACAACTAATTTGAAGACAACAAATGCAATGTAACAACCATTGTTGAATTCCTGTCATCTTGTTTAGTGAAAGCTGCATCATTTCTAATGATTTTTTGTTTTGTTTTGATATTTTTTATTTTATTTTAAAAAAGGTAATTTCAAAATTCTTTGGATTTACTTAACCTGCTCCCTTATCTCAGGGTCAAGGTTCAATTCTTCACATTTTCAAGTAAGCCAATTTATGGAATTTTAGTATTCCTGAAACATCCTTAAGGAACTCCTTGAGCTGATTTTTTATTTGAGGTGTGCGTAGTTTTAAAAGACCCTTCTTTCTTTCAGAGGCAAAACTTTTTTTAAAATATATTTAGTACAGGGTCTACAGGGTCTTACTACCCAAATCAGACTCGTAATGATTCTCCTGTTTTCAGCTTCCCAAGTACTGGGTTTACAGGCACGCACCACCACACCCAGTCTCATTTACAGTCTCAGCGTGACCCAGGGGCAGGGCCAGCACAGCAAACTGTGGGTTGAACCCTGGTCCCTGCTGCCTGCCTAAGCAGGTGCTTTAGTCTGTTTAGCTATCTGGCCAGCCCTCAAGGATAAGACTTTATTCCTGAGGTTAAAATATTTCCTAAATATCAAACTCTTTGCTGAAGTATCAGAACCTTTTGTAGGAGCACTTGGTATCCTGCAGTCTAAGAAATTTAAAACCTAACAGTATCTTCATGAGAGTCTAGCTTGGTGGAGCTACAAATAAAAAGGTTGTCTACCTACTGGAGAAATGCCCATATTTTTAAAAATTTAACTAATTTATTTATTTACTTATTTATTTATTTGGTACACAGTCTCACTACACAGCTCAGACTCCTAGTTATCCTCCTGTCTCAGCCTCCCCAGCATTGGGATTACAGACATGCACCACAGTGCCCAGTTTTCGTATGCCCAGGATTCCAAGGGTCAGCATGATACGTGGTACTGGAGATCAGACCCAGGTCTTTGCACTTGACAGGCAGGCACTTAGGACACCGAGCTATCTCCCCAGCCCTAGTGCCCACATTTTAAAAGTTATGAACCTCAATTCTTTTACTGAAGCATTTTCAAATTGGAGGGGACTGTCTCTGTAATCACTGAGGCTGTACTGTCCAAGCTTATTGGGCAGTTCCCATACTATAAGCATCAGTCCCTTCAAAAGCAAATAGAATGTGAGTCAGGATTCAATGGGATACAGAATAAGGTATCCTTAAGATCTGAGACAGTAAACAACTTTTTCCACTCAGTGTTTCAGTTAAAATTGTATATGGGTTAGAGACTATAGGAGGTAGTAGAATTACAGCTTCAATAGCCCACAAATCTTACATCAACTGATACTGGAAGTATAGCAATTGCATGGGAAACTACAATGCCCCAAAGTCCATATTTGGAAAATTTAGAAATTAGAGGTTGAAACACTCACTGGGCCTCTGGCTTAATAGGATATTGTCATTTATAGGGATAGATGTTTAGATATTTTAAGAAAATGAAAACAGGCTGGGCAAGAATTGTCTTTGCAGGAATTTTACTATCCAAGACATGTGGAGTTCAAGGTCATCATGAACTACATAGTGAGATCTGTTGATGAAGAGGAAGGAAGAGAGGAGGAGGAGGAGGAAGAGGAGAAGGAAAATGAGGAAGTAGAGAAGGAGGAGGAAGAAGAGAAAAAGCAGGAAGAAGAGAAGGAGGAGAAAGAGGAGGAGGAGGAGGAGAAACAACTTAGATAGCCATGATCAAAAAAGAACGTTTCCATCTCACTTTATATTCAAAATACAAGACCAACACACAACACAGGGTCAGAATCTTAAAACTGTTAAAGAAAAGAAGTAAATCAGTTACACAGGCAATCCCTTCAGAATTACAGCAGACTTCTCAACACAACTGTTGAAGGCCAAGAAAATATATAATGATGTTTTAAACCCTGAAAGATAACAGGTTCCAACCCCAATTGATAATCCTGCAAAACTTTACTTCAAAACTGAGGGAGAGGGACTGGGGAGATGGCTCAGTGAAATAAGTGCTTGCCTGGCAAACACAGGAGCCTGAGTTCAATCCCCGATTCCACAAAAA
>NW_004524971.1:407440-428784 GCF_000260255.1 Octodon degus | reverse complement strand
TCAGTAATAACTTTCAATATGAATGGTCTCAATTCCCCAATCAAAAGATATAGATTGACAGAATTGCTCAGTAAATCTAATGATATGTAGTACACAAGAAATTCATTTGACTAAAAAAATTCACAGGTTAGGGGCTGGGGAGATAGCTCAGTAGAATAGGTGCCTGCCTGGCAAGCTCAGGATCCTGAGTTCAATCCCTGGTATGGGAAAAAAAATTCACGGGTTAAAAATCAAAGGATAGGAAATAATATCCCATGTAATGGGACAACCTGAATAAAAGCAGACATAACTATCTACTTTCAGACAAGGTAGATTTTAAGCCAAAATTGATCAGAAGAGGCAAAGGCACCATATATTCCTTAAAGAAACAATACAACAGAAAGAGATAATAGTTACAAATTTATATGCACCAAATATCATCATATACAACTTCATGAAACAAACACTGCTACATAAAGAAGTCAGACAAACATCAACACATTTGTAAAGGGAGACCTCAACAAATCCACTGTCACAAATAGACAAATCGACTAAAAAATAATCAAGAAATAAATATTATTATTGAGCTATACATTCAAGCAAATAGTAAATCATTAGTAACTACTTCAAGAAGCTGAACTCTAGTATAATAAATAAATTAGAAGAAATGGATTCCTGGATATATAGAAAAGACTTTCTCAACCTAACTCCAATTGCAGCAGAAATAATACATGAGTGAACAAATGGAACATAGCAAATTAGAAAGCTTCTGCATAGCAATGGAAACAACCAAGAGAGGGAAAAAACTAGTTACAGAATGAGAAATTTTTGCCATCTATTCCTCAGACGGGTACTAAGACCTAGAATATATAAAAACTCAAAAACATGAGACCTCTCAAGACAAAAGAACCAGTCAAGAAATAGGGAAGTGAAATGAGTAGACAAATCTCAGTAAAAGTACAAATGGCAAATAAATACATAACAGAATGTTCTATATCACTGCCATTTGAGAAATGCAAATTACAACAACACAGAGATTCCATCTGATTTCAGCAAGAATGGTGATCAGCAATAAATCAAATAATAGATGCTGGTAAACCTGAAGGAAACTAGGGACCCTTTACACTGTTGGTGGAAATGTAAACTAGTACAACCGCAATGAATACCAATATCAAAAAAATAAAAATAGATTGGTTTGAAACTGTCTCATTACTATTTGTTTCTCAATAAAATTATGGGAAAAAGTAGAAATTCCATTTGATGTTGCCTTTCCCTTTTACATAACTTCCCAAAAGAATTCAAGACATCCTATTATAAAGAGTGATAAATGTATACAAATGTTCAGATCAGCACACCACACAACAGCTAAATCTTGGAAGCAGCCTATATACCCCCCAACAAATAGCTCAATAAAGCAAATGTGGCTTTCATATAGAATGGAGAACTTCTTTGCCACAAAGAGAGATAGATCTGAGTCATTTGCAGGAAAATGATTAAACATTGAGACCACGCTGGTAAGTGAAATAAATCAGATGCACAGCTTAAACGTCTCATGGTTTATTTTATATGAAAAACTCAAATATAAAATAAAACCCAAAGAGCAAAATAAAAGATACATAATAGGAAAAAAGGGGAAATTTCCTAGAGGAGTTGTTGGTCTATTAATTAAAACGTTGTTATGACTTGTGTCTAGATGTCCCTCCAAAGCCTCATGCAGTCATGGGTGGGACTTTTTTAGAGGTGGCTGGACCTAGAGTGCGGGATAGATTTATGGTGCAATGCTAGGATTAAGAGAGCTGTGGTTAGGTGTGTGATAACTAAATAAGTCCACTAAGTGGTTTGGCACTGCAGTAATCCCAGTAGTCTAGAAAGAGCATAAAAGGGGCAGAAAAGAAAACCTGCTAAGGTCCCTGGCTTGTTTTGCTACCACTCTCTGTCCTCTATGATGCATTTCTGTCATGTGCCAACCTGCCTTGGAGTCAGTCAGCTACAGACTAAAACCTCTATAAAGTGAGGCTAAATAAACCTTTCTTCCCTTAACCTTGGGCATTGGGTACCTTGTCTCAGCAATGAGAAAATTAACTAAGATAAACATTATTCGATATCTGCATTTGTGATATGCATAGTATTTGACAGTCTTTTTGTACCTGTATAATCTTTAGACTCACTAACCAGGATTATATATCCATTTGTGATAGTAGTACTTTGTATTTTGTCAAGTAAGTAAACCTTTGGATGTGAATTAAACAAAACTAAACTAAACTAAATTATAACCCCTTAAAAAAAACCCTCCAAACATTGAGAAATAATTTTCTTTTTCTCCTACCATCAACTCCATTTTATTTTCTGTCTTTGTAAGTTTGACAACTCTAGCTGCCTCACATAAATGGAATGATACACATATTTATCCTTCTGTGTCTTCTAGGTTCACTTAATGTAATGCTCTTAAGGGTCACACATATATGCCATCACATATAAAAATTTCATTCATTCTTATGGTTGAATAATATTCCGTTGTATGAGTGTACTACATTTTTGTTCTTTCATTTGTTGATGGACATTTGGGTGGTAATAGTCCTACCTTTTGACTATTACTAATAATGTCATGAACATTAGTGTAGAAATATTGTTCAACACTTGCATTTAGTTCTTCTGGATGTACACTGAGATGTCTAATTGTTGAGTCATATAATAGATTCCTGATTACATAATCTTGGAAGAAACTGCTTAACTGTTTTCCACAGTCTCTGCATGATTTTACAGGCCTTTGTGTAACATCCATGAATTGAAATGTCATAAGATTTTTCCATATTTTCCTTGAACAAAATAAATACAATATGTCATATCAATCACTGCTATATTCTCTCTCAAGTAAATGTTTGTTTAAACAAAAGGATAATAAGTGAAAACATGAGACAAGAAAAAAATGTCACAGGACTGTCTGCTACAATGTTGTATATGGTTAGATTTCTAAATTTTTGTTTAAAAATATGTAATTGTTTATTTCTATTTTTAAAAAATATTTTTGTTTATTTTTTCTTCACGTTTTTTAGGGATTTAAAGTTTAACATATCAATACTTGATGGAAAGTACCTGTTCCATGTTATGTCTAAGATGTTTGATATTCAGACAGATAGTGAGGTTAAGCTCAACTGCCTTATGTTACTTTCTCTTAATTCAATGAGAAGAAGATTTATACTAATAGAGTTTGGACAAGCTATCATGTCCGCATCTTGTACTATGAATAACTACTATAAAGACAACAATATGCAATGTATTAATTATTGAAACTGTCCTACTAATCAGTTTTGAAACTGTCTCATTGCTATTTGTTTCCCAATAAAATAATAAAAATAACTACAATAATAATTACAAAATTATGTCAATTACAAAATTACTTCTCATAAACCATTAATGTTTACAAAGTAAACATCTGTATCAATAAGCTGTCATCTAAAGAGAACTATTACAAAATCAATCACTTATCTGAGTGCTTTCACATCACAAGGCAAGTGTTTAATGCTTGGAACCAGTCATGTTTATATTCAAATAATAGTTGTTCAATGTATTTGTTCAATCTCTCTGTCTCTCTCTCTTTTTTTAATATTTTAGTACAGGGTTCACAGGGACTCATTATGTAGATTGGACTTGTAGTAATCCGCCTGTGTCCAGTCTCCCAAAAGCTGGGATTACAGCTTTTGAAGAGCACCACCATGCCCAGTCTCAATCACTGTCTCAGCGTGCTGGGGGCAGGCCTGGCATGGCACACCAGGGATCGAACCCCAGCCACTGTGTCTGCCTAAGCAGGCACTTTAATCTGCTGAGTTATTTGGCTGGTCTTTATATATCTTAAAAATTTCTTAACCTACATGAATTTCAGTTTCTTAGGGATATTAATGCCCATTTTTTCAGTTATAGGAATGAGAATGTAAAGTGTTAGGTAATAATGCCAGCAGAATAAAAGCTCAATGATAACTATTATTATTGCTCTCATTATTACTAGTATTAAATTGCTATTATTAATTATTATTATGACTATTGTTAAAATCATCTTCAAGTCTTGTCTCTTGATGACTGTACTGGGAATCTTACCAGAGCCTTGAGCAAGTCAACAAGCATTCCTCCTTTTAGCTGTATCACCAGCCCCAAGGTGTCATTGAATCTAAACCAACAAATTCATAGGAGAGGAAAGGCAGCCTTGCTGAAGATGAAGAATATACACAGTCATAGAGAAGTTTTTCTTTCAGAAGTTTTGACTGAGTAGTGGATTGTCTCCCATTACTGCTTTGCAATCAAATGTTTGCTTCATCATAAACGTTTTCCACCCAGAAACAGCATATTGATACTTGTATCTGGACTCAATTGAGTATCAATGGTACTGTACTACACTTTTCAAAATCCAAAATCCAAGACATGAAATTATGTGAGCAAATATTTGATTTGAACAAAATATATGTTAACACTCTTGCAGAGGAAAATAAGAATACTGATGGCCTCTGGAATAGTGCTTCTAGGGAAGGACGTGCAGATCTGATAAAAAATTATCGTGGTCCTTTTGGATGATGGTTTATAATGCTCGGTGAAGTTGGAGAGCAAAGTCAATTGCATAGTTGTGAATGACTCAGCAAACCAGTACTACCAGTTACACTGTTGGGAATTTGGTGTCAGTAATCACAAAGAAAAAGATAGATGCAGTGGACAGCACTGGAGAGCAGTTTCAGAGAACCCTGTGCTTCTATATCTACTGTGGTTTATAACCTATCAAAGAAAAGTGATTTAATCACTGGCTAGATGAGAGTACTACTTTACAGTAAAAGCTCACCATATTTTTAAGGAACTTGCTGGATTTGTGGAATGCTAATGTCTTGTATATAATTTTAAACATTATTTGTTTTCAGGCAACTTTTCAAAGCTGTATTATATTCTTAATGGGAATTTGGCAATGTGGTTGATGTAGTAAGCAAGTAGGTGACTTTGCATAAATATACTGTGTTTAAGATAAAGCTGAAACCAAAAAGGAACACTAAAAGACATAGATTCATTTCTATAAAATAGTTAAGTATATAACATCTTCTTCAGAAAAAAAGATTTTCTGTAAATTCACAACATGCTTATGAAAGAAGGTTATTTGTTCCAAGTAAAAATAACATGAAGTAACCATATTTGAAAATTTCAAAGAAAAATACCCCTAACTTTTCCACCAAATATTGCCTAATAGTCACACACGTGCACAGTTCCACCACCACTTCCACCCTTAGTAGATTTTTTTTTTTATTTCTTCAGAGCAAAAGTAGAACATAAAGTTCTTCTGAACCACAAGTTAGAGGTCAATATCAGTTCACTTGGAAAAAAAAATCCAGCTATGTTTATAGACACACAGACGCACACATAAGTGTATATTTCCATGAATACACAAACACACAAGCATGTACATTTGAACAATAAATTAGTAAATAGTTTGATTTTAGTACTTAGATGATATAAATGAATGAGGTAGTTGGGAAACTTAAGAATCTTGAAGAGGGGTCTGCTCCTTAGCTCAGTTCTTTAAGTGGCTGCTTCAACAAAGCAGTCAACCTCAGGTTGCTCTGGTTAGATCCCCACAACTCCAGCCAGGCAAACATGCCCTGAAGGCATTCTGAGAAAGCCAAAAAAAAAAAAAAAAATCGAAGAAATCTTAATGACTTGAAGAATATTGTCTGTTACACTTAATGATTCCTTTTTAAAAAAAAAAAATATATTTAGTACTATGTGGCTCGGACTCATAGTGGTCCTCCTATTTTCAGCCTCCCCCGTTCTGGGATGACAGGTATGTGCCACAACACCCCACTCAGTCACCTGCTCAGTGCACACAGGGACAGGGCCAGCAAGGCATGTGGTACCTGGAATTTCACCCCATTCCCTGTGCTTGCCTAAGCAGGCCTTTAGTCTGCTGAGCTATGTCACTGGCCCTCACTTAATGATTCCTGATAAACATATTCCAGCCAATATGGAATCCATAATGTCATGGAGAAATAGGGGCTTAGGAGTGGAGGGAGACTTAGGAGAGAGTAGAGAAAAGAAGGAAGGGGGAAAAAAAGAAGGGAGGAGGGGAAGGAAGAAAAAGAGAGGAGAGGAGTGCCACATGAACGGTATGTGGGGGTAGGTGGTGGTGCAGCTGGCAGGCTAGTCAGTTTGGAAAGACAAATTTGACCCACACAGAGATTTCCTATACTTTCCCAAAGGCTGTGTTGCAAAATGGGTATTAATTTCTGTTCCAGGCATTGGAATGAGTAAATTTCTAGGTCTGACTAAAGTTTTCTTAGCCTTTCTTTAGCACATACATCTAAATCTTTTGAATTTTTTAAGGTTTTATAGTATATTTTTAAAATTTTTTTATTAATTTTAATGAGAATGAAATAGCAATGAGACAGTTTCAAAACAGGTTAGTAGGACAGTTACAGTAATTAATACATTGCATATTATTGTCTTCGTACTGTTATTCACAGTACAAGACGCAGACATGATCTCTTGTCTAAACAATATTAATACAAATCTTTCTTCTCATTGAATTAAGAGAAAGTAGCTGTATATCTATCCTATTTTGTATATACACATATATATTTTTTTCACTACAAAATGGTCTTTCATTTACATCCCCCTTTTTTGTTTTGTTTTGTTAGAGATGGGTGTTCCATTGCTGTTAGAGAAGCTGTATTTGGAGAAGTCTTTAAAGAATGTTTTCATACTTGATGCCACTTCAAATATTGTAGGTACTTGAATTCAGAAAACTGCCCCAATATAGTCTAATAGTCCATAATAGTTGTGGGTTATCAGCAGAACTGGCAATTGTCAGAAGTCGTTGACTTGAGTCTTCAACAGCTCAGCATACTGATACAGCATCACTTTTTATACCTTGTGGTTATACTTTTCTATTCAATGGTTAAGACCAAGTTAAAGCAAGACCTATATAGAAGAAATGTAACTTTTGTATCTGACAAGGTCAGTCAAATCCCCTCAGGATTTACCATGAAACCATGTAGAGCACCTTGGAGATCTTTTGTCAGTGTCAGCCATCTGGATGTGTCATGGCCATTGATTGACCAGTTTGCTCTCTGTAAAAGCCTCAGAGATTTTTTTCTCTCTAGGTGACTCTCCTTAGACAAACCATACATCATTGATCACTTCCCTCTGTGGCCCCATAATCTTGAACAGAAAATTTGAGACACCACTGAGTTACAGGATGTCACAGTGCACATTCTCTTATGTCCTGAGTCCTCACTGACCTTGATGGGCGAAGTCCAAAATATTGCCTAACTTTGTAGCCCTTCTTTTTCTCTAATTTTTGGTCTGCAAAAAGTTGTTAACATCCATAAGAGAAACTTAATGATATTATTACCCTGTAACAGAGGCAGTGGAGTTTAATATCACTATTTGCCTAAATATAAATGCCTTAGACACAACATGGAACTGGTATTTTGCAACAACTATGAATATTTTAAATTTTATATCCCTATAGAATGTGAAAAAAATTACACATTTTTACACAGAAATTTATTTATTTTTATTTTATTTATGTATTTATTTACTTATTTTTAGAACAGGGGATTGAACTCAGCCCCTTGCACTTGCCAGGGAAGTGCTTATTCCACTGAGCCATCTCCCTGGCCCCTTTACACAGAAATTTAGAAATCAAACCATATATAACATTGTAGCAAGATAATCCTATGACTTTTTTTCTTGTCTCTTGTTTTCTTGTATTATCTTTTTATAAACATTTACTTTAAAGAGAACATAGCAATAGTTGATATGATGCTTGAAGCAGTACACATTTAGAAGACCAAAATGACAGGTATCTCCAACAAGGTTTCAGAGTTACACATTGCTATCCTCAGTGTAGTTGCTTAGTTCACAGATATCAGCCTATAGAGTTGATCAAGGTGAGAATTCTACCCATTAACTGCTATTTTCAAAAACCTGATGAAGATTCCTAGGAGTATTGCCTTAACCTTCTTGTTTATATAGATGTAAGGTTGTGCCCCTGCCATATTTCCTAAGTTTTCTACTTTCTCTCTTTGTTGTTTAGTATTTAAGTTCTCACTTACCATTTAACTGTGTTATACCTTTCAATTTTTTCTTCTTCTTTTGAGTTCATACACTACGGAGACTATACAATATTCACACAAGTGGGTCTGATTTATTTCACTTATGAGTGTATCTTCAAGTTGCATCCACTTATATATGAAGGCTTCAAGTTTATTATTCTTTATACCTGAGTAATATTCCACTATATAAAAGTACCACATCTTTTACAACTATTCCTCAAGTGACAGGCATTTTGGTCGTTTCTAGGAATTTTTTTTTTTTTTTGGCAGAACCAGGGATTGAACTCAGGCCCTTGCACTTGCCAGGCAAGTGGTTATTCTACTTCACTATCTTCCCCGCCCTCTACGATTTGGATATCACAAATTGTGCTGCTATAAACATAGGCACACATATATCCTTATGATATGATGTTTTCTGTTCTTTTGGGAAAATTCCCAGAATGGGGATAGCAGGATTGAATGGGATATCCAGTCCTAGTTTTTTGAGAGGTCTCCATCTTGATTTCCACAATGGTTGCGCCAGTCTGCATTCCCACCAGCAGTGAAGGGTTCCTTTTCCTCCACAAGCCTCTCCAACATTTGTTGTTGGTTGATTTCTTTATGATAGCCATTCCTTCTAGGGTGAGATGGTATTCTCAATGTTGTTTTAATAATTTGCATTTCACAGATGGCTGGTGATGTGGAGCATTTTTCATGTATTTATTAGCATCTTGTATTTCTTCCTCTGAGAAGTGTGTGTTCATCTTGGATGCCCATTTCTGGACTGGGTCTTTACATTTTGAGGTCCTAATGTTTTTATTTTTTATTTTTTTAGTTCTTTCTAAATTCTAGAGAGAACACCTCTGTCTGAGTGCTCATTAGTTAAGATTGTTTTCCAAATTTGTAGGTTATCTTTTCACTCTGTTGGTAATTTCTTTTGACATGTAAAAACTTCTCAATAAGAGGTGGTGCCTGTTGTTAATGCTTTCAAGTATTTCCCATACAGTTTGATTTTTGTTGATGAATTCTTTCCTACGCCTATGTTTTCAAGATTTCCTCCTACTTTCTCTTCTAGGAGATTTACTGTTTCTGTCTTAATATTTACAACTTTAATCCATTTTGACTTTAGTTTAGTGCATGTTGATAAGCCTGGTCAAGTTTTAATTTTTGGCATGTAAAGAGCCAGTTTTTCCAGCACCATTTGCTAAAGAGGTCATCTTTCTTCCACTAAGTATGTTTGGCTCCTTTGTCAAAGATAAGATGGCTGAGTGTGTTTGGAGTTGCATCTGCATCTTCTAATCTATTCCATTGATCCTCAGGTTTTTTTTTTTGCTAATACCATGCTGATTTTATCACAGTAGCTTTGTAGTATAATTTCAAGTCAGGAATTGTAATGCCTCCTGCCTTGTCTTTGTTGCCCAGGATTGCGTTTGCTATTCTAGGTCTTTTCTGGTTCCAAATAAATCTTAGAAATGATTTCTCTATGTCTGTGAGGTATATTGATGTTATTTTGATAGGGATTGCATTAAATCTGTACAGCAATTTGGGAGTATGGCCATCTTCACAGTGTTGGTTCTTCCTATTCTGGAGCAGGGACTATCTTTCCATTTTCTGAAATCCACTATGATCTCTTTTATCAGAGTACTGTAATTTTCATTGAATAGATCTTTTACTTCTTTAGTTAGATTAATTTCAAAGTATTTCATTTTCCACAGTGCTAATTTAATAAATATTGTTTCTCTAATTTTCCACTCACTGTGTTTGCTATCTGTGTAGAGGAATGCTACTGACTTTTGGGTATTGACTTTGTATTCTGCTATGCTACTGAATTTGTGCATTAATTCTAGTAGCTTTTTGGTGTAGCTTTTTTGGGTCTTCCAAGTAAAGTATCATGTCATGTGCAAATAATGATAGTTTAACTTCTCTTTACCTAGTCTTATTCCTTTTATTTCTCTCTCTTGTCTAATGGCTCTAGCTAATGATTCCAGAACTATATTGAATAGGAGTGGTGATAGAGGACATCCTTGTCTTGTACCAGATCTGAAAGTAAAAGGTTTCAGTTTTCCCCCATTTGGAATTATGTTAGCAGTTAGAGTGTCATCAGTGGATTTTCTCAGATTGAGGTAGAAGCCATCTATTTCAATTTTCTGTAAGACTTTGAACATGAATTAGTGTTGGACTTTGTCAAAAGTCTTTTCTGCATCAATTGAGATGATCATGTGGTTTTTGGATTTGGCTGTATTGATACATTTGATATCAATGCTGATTTATAGATTTGCATATGTTGAACCATCCTTGCTCCCCTGGAATGAATCCTACCTGGACATGGTGTATAATATTCTTGATGATTTGCTGTATTCTATTTGTGAGGACTTATTGAGGATTTTTGCATCTATGTTCATGAGGGAAATTGGCCTATAGTTTTCTTTTATAGTTGCATCTTTCTCTGGTAGGTGTCAGTATAATACTTGCCTCCAGGAATTATTTTGGGAGGGTTGTTTCCTCTTCAATTTCATTGCAGAGTTTGAGAAGTATAGGGATTATATCTTCCATAAGTTTTTTGAAGAATTCAGCTATAAATCCATCAGGACTTGGACTTTTCTTTGTTGGTAGGTTTTTTTTATTACATTTTATATTTCATTGGCTGTTATTGGGTTATTGAAAGTTCTTAAATCTTCTTGATTCAGTTTTGGTAATTTGTACCTTTCTAGGAATCTGTCCATTTCTTCTTTGTCTTTGATTCTGTGAAAGTAAAGATTCCCAAAATAGCTATTGAGGATCTTCTGAATTTCCACTGTGTCTGTGATAATTTCACCCTTTTCATTCCTTATTTCTTGAATTTGAGTTTTTCTTTCCTCTTTTTGATGAGGTTAGCTAGGGCTTGTCCATTTTATTTAGTCTTCCAAAGAATCAGGTTTTTGATTTGTTAATTCTTTGAATTCATTTCTTTGTCTCTATTGCATTCATTTCTGCTCTAATCTTCATAATTTCCTCCCATTGTTGGGCTTTGGGTTTGGTTCACTCTTCTTTTTCTAGATGTTTGAGATGCAGCATAAGGGTATTTGTACCCATTTTGTTTTCCTAATGTGTGAGTTCACAGCTATAAATTTCCCTCTGAGAACTGCTTTCCTCCCATCCTATAAATTCCAATGATTTGTGCTTGAATTTTCATTGAATTGTAGATATTGTTTAATTTCTTCAATTTCATCTGTAACCCATTGGTTGCTGAGGAGGTTGTTGTTCAATTTACAGGTATTTATGGTGTTTTCTGGTTTCTTTTGTCATTTATTTTCAGTTTCATTGCACTGCAGTCAGATAATATGCATGGGATAATTTTTGTTTTCTTGCACATACTTAAGCATGACCTACGGACTAGTATCTGTTCCATTTTAGAAAGTGACCCATGTGCAGCTGAAAAAAATGTGTATTTATCTGTGGTTGGGTGGAACACTCTGTTTATGGTCCACTAAGCCCATCTGTTCCAAGTTCTGGTTCAGTTGTGCTACTTCTTTGCTAATTTTTTATCTGCTTGATCTTCTTTTTGTGATAAGGGAGTATTAAGGTTTCCCGTTAAGATTGTGGTATTGGATATTAGATTTTTCATGTCCATTAAGATTTGTTTTATATAGTTGGGTGCTCCTGTGTTTGGTGCATACATGTCTATGAGTGCTACCTCTTCCTCTTGAATTTTTCCCCTAAGCAGTATATAGCGGCCTTCTTTATTACGTGTGATCATTCTTGGTTTGAAATTGAGACTTTATGTGAACAAAATTATTACCCCTGCTTTTTTCTGAGGTGCTGGGGCATGTAGCATTGTTTTCCAAACTTTGACTTTTAGCCTATAAATTTCTTTATGAGTTAACTGTGTTTCTTGTGTATAGCATGTTGTGGGATTTTTCTTCCTAATCCAGTGTGCCAGTCTGTTTCTTTTAATTGGTGAATTGAGTCCATTTACATTGATGGTTATAATTGAGATGTTATAATTGATGGTTATAATTGACTTATGATTGACATATTATTTACATGTCAAAAATAACCTGGTAGAAACTTTATTTTGTCCTCCCTAGACTCTATCAGACCTCACCGCTAATTGTTTTGATGTATCCCTGCTGTTGTATATCTATTTTTCTCCTGTGTTTAATTGCTTGCCATATTTGGTGAATTCTTTCCATTCTCATTCATGGATCTCTGGTCATTTTGGTCCCTCTCTAGAATATCTTTTAGTAGTCTGTGTAGGGTTGGCTTTGTCATCATGAAGTTCTTTAGTTGTTCTTTGTCATGGAAGTATTTCACTTCTCCATCAATCTTGAAAGAGAGTTTTGCAGGATATATCATTCTGGGCTGGATTTTTTCTCTTGGAGTACTTGAAGTACTTTTCTCCTTGTTCTTCTTGAGTTGATGGTTTGTGAAGAGAAGTCTGCCATTATTCTGATGGGTTTTCCTTTAAATGTGATCTGTTTCTTTTCTCTAGTGGTTTTCGTATATTGTCCTTGCGCTGGATTTCTGGGATCTTGACTATTATATGTCTGGGTGTGTTTTTAGTTGGGTGTTTGGAGTTCTGTATCCTTTGGTTACCTAATGTCAGATTGTTTCCCCATATTTGGGAAGTTTTCTGCTATTACTTTTGCCCATATTCTTTATATACCATTTGTATTGACTCCTTCTTTCTCTTTGATACCTTTTTTTTCTTGTACCAGGGATTGAACTCTTGAACTCAGGACCTTGGGCTTGCTAGACAGGTGCTTATCTCATTGATACCTATTAGTCCCAAATTGTTCATCTTTGCATCATCTTTTTTTTTTCAAACCAAATTGGTAGGACAGTTTCAATAATTAATTCATTTTTGTATCATCTTGCAGATGTCAAATTACTTTTTCCTGCATCCTAGTGGCTTTTTTTTTTTCGTGGAACTGGGGATTGAACACAGGTCCTTGCACTTGCCAGGCAAGCACTTATTCTAATGAGCCATCTCCCCTGGCCCACCCCCAGTTGTTTTTAAGTGATCTTTTCTTGCTTTTTCACTAGATGCAATGGTGTCTTCAAGGTCTGAAATTCTATCTTCACTTTCATCCTAACAGTGTTGTCAGCTTGTGATTGAGGTCTTAATTTCCTGTATATCTCTTTGCATCTGCTTCATGGTCTCTGTTTCTTTCCTATATTGTTCATTCAAGGATTCTATCATTATAGAAGCAAATTCAATAATCCCATATTTCTGGGCATGTCACAGGTGATCACATGGTTCTAAGAAGGAACCCAGGAATGAAGGAAGCCAAGGAGTGAATCCCAGTAACATGGAGGAGCTGAACAAAAATTGATGGATCCCCAAAAGTGCATCATCTGTCAGTAGTCACTCTGTAAAGGACACAGGGAGCCTCCTCCTATTAGCTGCCTCAGACACTAACCCTCTCTCTTAATGAACCAGGTGAACTAGTATCTAATCCTAAAAATGCCAGTTGTTGAGGTTTGTCTATATTTTTCAAAAGCTATGGGACAATCATCCATGCCCTAACATACCAATGAAGATAAGAAGACACCAGAGGCCTGAATAATACCTGCAGAAAAGAAAGACATGAAAGTTGACTGAGCAAGAATTTGGTTTTACCTGATATCAGTGAGGGAGACGCTTCTAGATGACCTCTAGAAAATAAAGCACAGATGAGGTGAAAAGTCTGCTACCACTCTTGGATGTCTTAAACATGTCTTATACAAGGAAAGGTGGCTTCCAACCGCAACTTGCATAACTCCATGTGAACACTCTACAATGCTCAGCCCTTTCTGCAATCATATTCTTTGACAGAGAAGCAGATTTAACAGGTGGCCGAGCAGGTGCCATGTTGAGTCTCAAATACTTTTAAAAATAACCTGGTAGAAACTTCATTTTGTCCTCCCTAGACTCTAACAGACCTCACTGATGATTGTTTTGATGTATTCAAGTTATTTCAGTATCATGTTTCTGTTTGCTTTACTGTTTTCCTTCATTAAATCATTTGCTTACTTAAAAAAAGGATTCCATCACTTTTTCTATACTTCTCTATTTTTTATCAATGTCTTTTTAGAAGCACTTAGTAATACTTTCATTATGGTTATTATTTATTTTTTTACTTCAGACATTATTTCCGATGATTTCCTCCATACCTTACTGCAGCTGTTTCTTTACTTCAGATGCTACTAATTCAGAGATTTCAGCTGCGTGATTCCCAATTTCTTCCATGCTAGTGTCTCTTGCATTTGTTCTGGGTGGGCTCAGGTCTTGTGAATAGGTTTTGTTCTTAATCTTTGTCAATTTGTATAGTACTGTCCTCTGAACTTTGGTGTAGAGCTTTGGTGCAGCTATGACCTTAGTACCTACCAAAAGTCTTACCAAGAGAGATTATGTGGTTAGGGCAATTACAGTTTTGTATTTATAGAACTACAATTAGGAGCACTAATAATGAGAAGTGAAATTAAACAGTTGACAAACTTTTGTAACTAATGGGTTTGTATTTTAGACATAAGAGCAAACATTATCTGTGTAGCTAAGCAGATATTAAATCAGGAATTAGTATTTAAGTTAGTTCACCTAAGTTCTGTCTGATCACTGCCCCTTGATGTACCTGGGGTCTTCCAAGAAGACTAGTTCACCCTGGTTACCTGTTGCACCCTCTCTAGATCAAGAGAGAAAGAAAGTGGATGCTCTCATAGATCTGGATCTAGCAAAGTGTCTCAGCTTACAGGGTCCAAATGTACCAAGTTCGAACTCCTCCAGATGTGCCCAGCTTGGGTGTGGGTGCTGTGCTCAGCTTCTTTTTCCTGCTGCAGCATGCCAGGCCTGAGCTCTGGCTGGAAAGTGATCCAGTGAGGGTGCAAGGAAGGTCTCACACACTCTGGGCCTGGGATGAGGCTAGAGGGGTCCTTGGAGTGTGTCAGAAGTTCACACACACACACACACACACACACACACAACAGGCCTGGGCTTTGGCTGGAGAGGGCTGGCTGCTATGCACGGGGAAGGTCTTCAAAGTTTTACGGTTTATTATCATCATGTGAAAAAAGTTGCAGTCACTGTAGACAGGCACTGCAGAATCTCTACTCCTTCAGGTTTCACAAGCACCAACGTTAGCCTTCACGGTGCCCGTGACTTTCTTCATTCTGTTCTTGCATTCCTTCCACTGCTTTCTTGAGGTCTTTTTCTTCTCATACAGGCTGTGTCTTGCAAGTCTATGTTTGGCTCATTTTTCTTTGCATAATCCAGGCAATCATAAATCATGCCAAAGCCAGTTGTCTTGCCACCACCAAAATGGGTTCTGAACCCTAACGCAAAAATGGCATCTGGTATGGTCCTGTACATTTTGACAAGAATTTCTGTTTTAGGTACTGCTGCTTTCTCAGGGTGAAGGACATATCAATGACCATTTGTTTCTTTTGAAAAAGTTGGTTGGTCATGAACTTCTGGGTTTGGATAGTTACTGTGTCATTCTTGATGGTAAGGGATCCTCAGACAGGGAGGAAAAAAGAAAAGAAAGAAAGAATAAATAAATAAATATTTGGTTTTAAATTTGTTCCTCAAAGCATTCTGAAGTTGTTGCTCCCCCCTCCCACAATTTCTTGATGTTTACTACCAAATTTAGGAGTTTTCGACCTCTGCACTATCCAGCACTAACTCCAGATCTTAAAACCTTACACCTTTCAGAATCTCCATTCCAATTACAGCTACCAGCATGCAGAGTTTGGAAACTGGAATCAATAATCTATGCAAATTCAGAAGTGCACTGAGTGGTTCTCCTGGAGCGCATGCTTTATCATTTGAGACCACGTGTGTTCATGGGACACTGTCATCAAGAGAAGAAGTAGTTCTGAGCAGTCATTTGAATTGAACCGATTCTTACATCATAATGGAATAAGATAAGTTCAGAAAGGATTAGTTGTGTAAGGAGACTATGTGTAATTAAACTGGAAGGGGCATCCAATAAGGCACCACTGAAGACTACTGATTCCAGGAATGTATAAGCAACTAAAATCAAGAAACATTATTGCTAAACATTTAGTATCACTTCATTTTATCTACCTATTTACATTATGTACCTTTCATTTTGTAGATTTGCATATGAAATTGAGGTCTGGAAATTTTAAGTAACTTTCCCAGAGTGATAGAAGCCAAACTGAGCATTATGTATAAGCCAGTGGAAAATGAGTGTAGTCAAGAACATCATACAAGTTAGTAAAGATTTAATGATGGAATTTAGCATTCCTGTAAACTAAAGCTATTACTGTGAGATGGAAGAACAAGTATAAAGGAATATAATTTAATGTAAACAGCAACTCCCTAGGTTCAACCAGAGTTGGGGTAAACACTCTGAAAAATGTCTGCCACTATTCATAGTTCACCAGAAAGGTTTCTGATTACAAAATCAAATCACTAAATTCCATGGGGCTAAAACTGAAACTCTCTGATGAGAAAGAAGACTATTCTAATCAGCAAAGGCTGATCATTTGTATTAAGTTGATGTTGCAGTTTGGGGTTTTACAAAAGGAACAGTACAATACAGGACATGTATTTTATAATAGTCACCCAAAGAATCATATACAGAGCAAGTACAGGAAGTCTGTCTTCACATTAAAGACTAAAGATTCCAGCTGAGGCCCTGGATCACATAATAATGTCCTGCATGAGTCCATCTGAAGACCTAGACCCATCACAATGCCTCCCTGTTGAAAAAGAAAGTACAGGAAGTCTGGATTAATATAGCCTCAGACCTTTCAAGGTCAATGAAGACTCAGGACATAGGCGAATCTATACTGTAACATCATGCAACTCAGTTGTGTCCCAAATCTTCTGATCAAAGGGATTATGGGGCCACAGAGCAATGTGATCAATGACATAGAGTGTGCCTAAGGAGAGGGACATGGAGAGAAAACATTCTCTCAGGCTTTCACAGAGAGCAAATTGGTCAAGTAATAGCCGTGACTCATCCACATGACTGGCACTGACAAAGGATCTACAAACTGCGGTACAGAGTTACAGGATAAATCCTGAGGGGATTTGACTGACCTTGTCAGATACAAAAGCTACATTTCTTGTTACATAGTCTTGCTTTATCTTGGTCTTAATCATCCAGCAGAAAAGTATAAAAATGTGGTATAAAAAGTAAAGCCATATTAATATGCTGAGCTGTAAAAGACTCAAGTCAACAACTTCTGACATTGCCAGTCTTATGGAAAACCCACTACTATTATGGACTACTGGACTATATTGGAATATTTTGCTGAATTCACACACCTATGATATTTAAATGGTAATGGAATACCCATCTCTAACAAAACTAAACAAAAAAAGGGGATACAAAGGAAGGATCATTTTGTATCTGTATATACAAAATAGGATAGATATACAGCTACTTTCTCTTAATTCAATGAGAAGAAAGATTTGTACTAATAGTATTTGGACAGGATATCATGTCTGCATCTTGTACCATGCATAACCACTAACAAGTAATCATATGAAATGTATTAATTATTGAAACAGTCCTGTTAATAGGTTTTGAGGGGCTGGAGAGATGGCTCAGTGGTCTAAAGCACCTACTTGAAACAAGCTTGGCAAAGCACAGGGACGGCGGTTCGATCCCCAGCACCACATGCCAGCCAGCCCCGCCCCCTGGTGGGCTAAGCTGGCCACACACACACACACAATAAATAAATAAAAATAAATAAATATTTTAAAAAAAGAAAGAAAAAAGAAACCCTTTAAAAAAAAAAAGAAAAAGAAAATAGGTTTTGAAACTGTTCCATTGCTATCTGGTTCTCAATAAAATCAATTAAAAAATATATAGCCTCAGAGGTGTCGCTGAGTTTAGACTGGCTCTTAAGTGAGCCTCGAGCCTATGAAACTTCTCACATTTACTGAGGGCTACAAACAGGCTAAGGAATGGGCACAACTAATTTGTTGTAAACAAGCTGCTATTTACATCACCTTCCAGCATTCACCAAACTGTAAGTATACATATCACCAGTTGGTAACTTCCCAGGCAAAGGAACAAACCTCCAATAATCTGTTACCTTGTTTCCAGTGTGCCAAAATTACAAGGCACCAGTTTCCTTAAGTTCTGTTCTTTGTTCTTTGCTCCCTCAGAATAGTAAGCTTCTGACTCATATCAGTACACCTCCCAACCAGTCCATTTGGAGGCCTAGAGCCCATGACAATGTTTCATGCAGGCCTGTTTCAGGGATCTGCAATGGGAAGGCCCAAATATCAGTGGTGGAATCTAGAAAATCTGTGTCAGTGAGATGAAGGATTTGTGCTAACTGTCAGAGATCTGAACTGGAGCCAGGAAGCAAGGAAGCAATGATCAAGGTAAGAACCAGAGGTCCTCTGCAAAGTACCACAGCCATCCTCAGCAACAGTGAGGTTCAGAGCTCCCCCGAGCATGAGGAAAGCTGAGTTCTCATCAGGAAAGCCAATGTGACAAGCTTCTCCAGGAGGCTGAGCTGTACACCATCTTCCCCTTCAGAGCCAGGAAGCAGTGATCAAGGTGAGCACCAGAGCTCCCACAGAGTGAACTGTAGCTATTTTCAGCCACAGTGAGGTCTCACCTCTTCCTCTGATGAGAATAGCCAAGTTCATCAGGAAAGCTAGCATGACAAGTTCCTCCAGCAGAATACCTGAAGAGGGCCATCAGCTTCCAACAGCTTCCCAACAACTTCTACCTGCTCTCAACAGCCTCCCTACAGCTTCTCTAGTTCTACCTCTTATGGTGCTGACAACAACCCTCAGGTGGCCTCCCACACCCCACTCTAGTTCAGTTCAGCTGGGTATAACAAGTTGACTACCACTTGCCAGTCTACCACAAATGATAGAATTGTATTTCTAAAATTATATATTCTGGGACTCTGAACTCAGAAAAATAACCCCTCTTCTTGCTTTCTGAATATATGTAGTTACCTTATAAAAAGAAAAAATAATGAAGTTATTAATAAATAACAAATTAGTATAATGTAATAGACTAACATTCAGGGAATAAGAATACAATGTTATATTCAGCTGCCAAAATGGTTCCTAGGACTTAGATGCTAGTAAGGTTACCAACTTGCTAGCATATTTCTAAGGTAAAAAGTATAATTTTAAACTCACTTGCATATTTGTGATGAGAGATAACTACTCCCAGGAGCACATTTGGTGGAAGTGAAGATTGTTGAGTTGGGTGAGTGGGGAAGGCTGTAGTCATCGTTTGGGTACATCTTACTTTAGAATATATTAATACTGGTTATGGGCAAACCCCTTTGTTGGTCAACTCTGGGCCTCTGTGCCTACAGAAAAAAGGATGGGTGAAATGTAAAACCTGGAACTGGAGTACATTTGGAATCATACTTTTATTACTTGCTCAGCTGGGTTGATCCTAAATGATTTGCTTTCATGACTTACACTTTTTGGTTTTGTTTTTTGAGACAGAGGCTTACTATGTAGTCCAACCTGACCTTAAACTCATGGTCTCCTGTGTATTAGGATTACAGGTATATACCACCATGCCCAGCCTACCTATATTGGTTTTAATCAATCCAAAATACAGAGGGCTGCAGAGATAGCTCAGTGGACTAAGTATCTGCTTAGGCAAGCACAGGGAATGGGATTTGATCCCCAGTATTGCATTCCTTGCTGGCCCCACCCTCAGGTGCACTAAACTGGTGACCAAGTCTGGGCATTGTGCCACACACTTGTTATTTCAGTGCTGGGGAGGCTAAAAACAGGAGGGTCACTATGAGTCTGAGCTGTATAATGAGACCCTGTATCAAATAGATTAAAAAAGAAAAGACAGTGCTTGGTATGGACAAAACATAGTCTTGAATATCTCCCTATTAGAATAACAACAAGAAAGATTTGATGGTTTTCTCTGGTCATACTATAAAGTACGGATTTTTTTAGCAGAATATTCCCTTTAAAACTGTATTTACTGAGGACCAGTGAGATACTCAGTGGTCTAAAGAGCCTGATTATGCAAGCGAAGGGACCACAGCTCCATCCCAGGCACCATACTCCACACCAACCCCACCCTCAAGGCAGGCTGAGCTGGGCATTAAAAAAAAAAAAAACCCAAAAACTTTATATACTGCCTCCCTACATCAACCCAAATTCCTGTTGAGAAGGAAATGTGTAAACTTCAAATTCAATTGAAACAAACCATGAAGTATAAAAAAGGAAAAAAAAAGACATGAAGGGAAAAGATCACCACTTGTGGGTGGGTATGTGTTCCCTGACATCTTGTAAATGTTCTAAAAATTAACATTATGAAAGTTTTTGGCAGTATAGTGGCCACATCAGCTACAGAAGATGAAAAGCTCATACAAATGGCCATGAAATATGGTGACCAGATGGGCAAGAGGGAGGTACAAGATATCAACCCTGGACTATTTCAGCCCCTTATAGACAAGAAGGCAAACTAATTCATCCAAAGAATAGGAGCATGTTACCAATAAATTGATACAGATGAAAAGAGCTTCTAGCACACAGCGTCTAAGATAAAGATCATTGTAAGGATTTGAGGAATACTCAGTTTTAGTATTTGAAAAAATAGAGGAACTTGCAGCTCCTGCTGGACTTGGCCCCAGATATCTGGGCAAGCCCTCAGGGCTCCAGACATGCTTGACAACGGGAAGCTGGAAAAACATGATTAACTGGGCATCAAACTGTTTTCTTTTGTAAACATGCTGTTGGCTGTACAGCGTCTTGCTGGAAAATGGAACAGGCTTTCTATTATGCTATAGCTTTGCAAATGGAATAAGCTTATGGTTTTGCAGAGTACCAGAACTCTGCAGTGAGTTGGATGCACTTCAAATTATTTAGCGAAACCCTTTCCCCTCTGTGTACTTAGGCCAAGGTAATGTTGATGCAGTCTATGATAATGAGTTTTGGATTAGTAAAATCCAAATTTAAAACATTCTATGATGAAGGATACATATTATAGGTAAATAGAGCCAAAACACAAAAGCTAATTAGAGTACTTGAAACATAAAGAATAATAAAGCTGGACTGGAGAGATGGCTCAGTGGTTTAAACACCTGCCTGGCAAGAGCAAGGACCTGGGTTCAATCCCCAGTACTGCATGCCAGGGTTGGCCTATGGCAATAGTGGTGCACGCCTATAATCCAAGCACTGAGGAGGCTGAGACAGAAGCATCACTATGAGTCAGTTGTGTAGTGAGACCCTGTATGAAATAAATGAGATTTAAAAATAATAATAATAAGGCTCTCATTAGAGCAAAGAATTCATAAAGTTTATTGCTTCTCTCTCTCTCTCTCTCTCTCTCTCTCTCTCTCTCTCTCTCTCTCTCTCTC
>NW_004524971.1:400597-407340 GCF_000260255.1 Octodon degus | reverse complement strand
TCTCTCTCTCTCTCTCTCCCTCTGTCTGTCTCACTGTGCAGTTCACACTGGCTTTGAACTCACTGTATACCCAGTATACCCAGGCTGGCCACAAAAATCACAGCAATCACCCGCCTCAGCTTCTTGAGTGCTGAGATGACATGCACAAACAACAATCCTGGCTTGTCCTTTCTCTCACTAAATAGAATCAAGGCCACTGGAAATTGCTATTACAGTTGCTGAAAGTATAATCTTCATAATCATACCAAGTTGCATAACATTTCCCCCAAACTACTGAAAACATTACCTAATAAAGGAATACAATTTCAAAATGTATCAGAACAGACTGCATTTTTAATAATTTCAAGACCTAATTTCACAGAGTATTTCTGCCTACTGAAAGTCATAAGTATATAAAACCATTTTTGTGTTATATCTGAAATATAATCTTTATCAAAATATTTCTAAATCTTTTTTTGGGTGTTTTAGGACAGGGTCTACAGGGTTTACAGGGACTTACCTACAGTGTGTTCAGCCCCCAAGCACTGGGATTACAGGTGCACACCACCATGCCAGTCTCAATTGTCATCTCCGCGCACCCCGGGGGTGGGGCTGGCATGGCAGGCTGTGGATTGAACCCTGGCTGCTATGTCTGCCTAAACAAGCACTTTAATCCACCAAGCTATTTGGTCAGTCCTAAATATTTCTAAACCTTCACCTTTTCTTTGGGGCAAGACTTTCTGCAGTACTAAACATTGCCAACGCTTTTCAGTTGATCCTGGTTATCATTCATTTAAAGTACTTCGAATTTTAAATGATGAATAGTGTTAATAATAGAATTTGGGGAGGATCTGAAAACATCACATCATAGGGATATATGTGTGCCTATGTTTATAGCAGCACAATTTGTGATAGCCAAATCTTGGAAACAACCAAGATACCCATCATCTGAGGAATGGTTGAAAAAGATGTGGTATTTTTACACAATAGAATATTACTCAGCTATAAAGAATGATAAACTCGAAGCCTTTATACTGAAGTGGATGCCACTTGAAGATACACTCATAAGTGAAATAAACCAGATACACATGTGTAAATATCATATAGTTTCCCTAGTATAAGAACTCAAAAGAAGAAATACAAATAGAAAGGCATAATACAAGTAAAAGGAAAGCAAGAACTCAAGGACTAACTAATTAAGAGAGGGAAAGGAGAAGAGCTAGGAAACATGACAGTGACAAGCCACACGTAGACGATGGACAAGGCAATGATCCTGAGACTCTCCAGAAGAGTTTTGAATCTAGCTGTTAATTGGAAAGATTCTCACCCTGACTAACTATATATACTGATACCTGTGAACTAAGCAACTGCTCTGAAGATGGTAATCTGTAATAGTAGTTTCATGCTTGGTGTGCCTGTCATTCTGGTCTTCTGAATATGGGCTGCTTGTCATGACATGCCAGTTGCTGCTGTGCTGTCTCTCCAGTAGATAATTATTCAAAAAGAAGGAGGTGGTGAATGAAGGCAGGAGACAGGGAAAGGAATGTTGTGGGACTGTCCTGCTTCAAGGTTGCATATGGTGAGATTTTTGGACCTATGTGTAAACATAAGAATTATATAATTCTTTATGCCTATTTTTAAAAATATATTCTATTTTTTAAGTGTTTTTCATCATATTCTGTAGAGACTTAAAGTTCAACATATCAATACTTGATGAAATATACCTGTTCCATGTTATGCCTAAGATGTTTGATATTCAGACAGATAGTGAGGTTAAGCTTAACAGCCATCCATGAAAAATGGGACTAGTTTTCACAGCCACAGTGGGGTAGGCTAAGGGCTGGTAACTTTCCATTTATTGTAGATGGCTGCATTAGGTAAAAAAAAATTCTAGGTAGTCAGGCAGGGCCAGGCCCTTGAGGTAGTCAATACAGAAATGAGAACACAACTGTGGCTGGAGGTGCGTCTGTCGAAGGCCAGGCCTCAAGACACATGAAGCAAATGCCTCCCCAAGGGAATATGAGTGAAGCTTTGCTTTGTAACCTGACTTGGAGTGGGCAAAACCCCTTTAACCTGCTTAGAGAAAGCTTAAAATCTTATCTCTTTCTTCCTATTCAAGACTATACTGCCTATACCTGGTCCTCTGAATTCTCAAATACATTGTTTATAATTTTTTTAAAGTTTCTCTCTCCTCCTCTATTCCTTCCCCTCTGCTCCCTCCCCCCAAACATATACACTTAAACATGCATATAAACCAACTAGGACTCTGATTTGAATTTTATTGAATTGAAAGCTTAGTGTAGGGAAAATTAACATTAAAAATGCTGCTCTTTTGATATGTGCAAGTGATACAGATATTCATGAGAAAAACAGAAGTCTTTAAAGTATAAATATTTAGCAGAGTTTCATAAAATTAATTAGTTAAAAATTAATAAAAAATAATACTAAAATTAGTTTTTCCTCTGAAGTTGGGCTCTACAGTTAGAGTAATTAAAGAGACAAAAGTAAAAATGAAAACAAAACAAAAAACAGGCTACCTTACGGTATCAGATCAAAAAATAAATAAATAAAATTAAAAAAGATTGAAAACACATTTTAAAAAGCCCGAAATAAGGTGGGCCAGATAGCTCAGCAGATTAAAGCACCTGTTTAGGGAGATGCAGGGACTGGGTTTGAGCCTGCTGGCCACCCCCAGAGCGTGCTGAGATGGCAATTGAGACTGGGCATGGAGGCGCACGCCTGAATCCCAGCTCTTGGGAGGCTGACACAGGAGGATCACTACGAGTCTGATCTGTGTAGTGAGACCTTATAGACCCTGTACTAAATTTTAAAAGAAGTCCAAAATATAATAGATCATGGTAACCAGACCCCTTTACCCACTTCTGATAAAATGCAAAGGAGACAGCAGAAGGCACCAAAGACTGTCATTTAATATGCAAGAGACACACCTCTACATGTAGATGTGTGTTGTCACTTAACAACACTATACCACTACAACAGATATACACATGTTCCCTTTAATCATTAACTCTAAGCTACTTATCTATAAGGCACCACGCACACACTTATCTATGACATACATACACAAAAAATCACATGGTCAAAAACATATAGACAGCCAGAGTCAACTGGATGGCGACGCATTCCAGGTGCCCACATGGGGATGGGAAAATTGCTAGTTCTAATTCCAAGGAGCCAGGGCCAAGACTCAGGTATATTTGCCTTTCTGATGCCTTGTACTAGTCCAGAGTAGCTATTTTCTCTTCTCTGCTCTTCTCCAAATAATTCACCTTCCTTTATTTTAAACTCCACTTCTTTCATTTCTTACTGATGCTGAGAGTTTACCATCCCAGTAGCTGTGGTTCCAGTAGAGCAGCAGTGTATAAATCCCACCCCACCACAACACCACTTCACAGTAAATTCCAGAAACTGAAGGACTATGACTGTTTCTAGAAATTTACAAATATTTCTGCAATTGAAAAATTTCCACTTGAAAGAGCTTCATCAAGCTGAATGTGGCACTGCAACCCTATAATCCTGGCATTCCAGAGGCTGAGGTAGAGGCTTCCCTCAATTTGGAGGCCAGCCTGGACTACATAGTGAGAACCTGTCTCTAAAAACAAACCCTCCCAGAAAAGGAGATTCATTGAAAAATTCAAAAATATTCAATGAATTTCTCTTATATTTGATACATTTCTCCAGAGTTTATAAAGATTGTAAATTATTGGAGCTTGTCTCAAGTCAGCTCATATCTCCAATCCAGTTATGCTATCATTCTTCTGCTTAAGCATAGATTCAAATCTAACCATCACAGCCAAAGGATTATAAAAATGAAGCAGACATGGCTGCTTATTCTTTAAATAAACAAGTGTAGTTGAACCCATGTGCATCTGGGAGTTAGAATAATTTCAACGTAGAATGCAAAGTTCATTGAAGAATAATAATTTAAATTTTTTTTAGTGATGCCTCAATTTATTGCCAAGCAAAATCATATCAAAATACCTAAAAATAAGAACTTTGCCTTTGAATTAATGTTTCTCATAAGTTGTCATCATGGCAGGATTTTCACCCTTGCCTTGATTCAATTCTTATTATAGTATAGTATATGCAATTCTTGATAACATTATCTTTAATTTTCTACTTATAAATTTTAATGTCACTTGAATTCCTAAATATACACACACACAGAATGAATTGCATTAGGAAAGCAAGGTGTTTGGGTACATATTACTAAAGTGCATAAAGCATAATTAAACTTGGCAGAGGAGTAATATCAAATATAAAATAATATCAAGGATAAAACCAACTGCATTATCTACCTTGTCACCTATTTTTTTAAAGGATCTAATATAATTCCTTTGCAGGATGACTTACAGAGCATAGTATAAGAGCAATGTTCATAAATTTTTTTAAAACAATACATAGAATAATAATTTAAAATGTGACAGTATTCACATACTTTTGCTTTTTCGAAGGTAGTAGCATCACTGAAGCTGTTTGGAATTGTAGTATATAGCAATAACAGAAGGTTTCATTGTTTACTCTTTTTCAATTTTCTTCTTTCCTTTTTTTTTTTTTTTTTTTTCTTTTTGTACTGGGAATCAAACTCAGGACCTTGTGCTTGCCAGGCAGGCACTTATGCTGCTGAGCTATCTTGCCAGCCTCATTTTCAATTTTCAACACACGAAGCACTCCCTTGTTGCCTGTCCCAGGGCAAAGCACCCCACCAGCCCACCCTAGGTACAGCACTGCCTGGAGGAAAAACACAGGGAAAGGAAATGATCACATCATTTGAAACACCCAACCAAATTATTTTCCTGAATGAAGAACTTCCAAGCATTCTAAGAGGGGGCCTGGCCCTAGCTCAGTCCTTTAAGTGGCTGCTTCCACAAAGCTGTCAGCCTCAGGTTCCTGGAGTTTGAACCTCACAACTTTCCCGCTGGCCAAAAGTGCCCTGAAGGCATTCGAGGAAGGAAAAAAAAAAAAAAAACCTTATTCCAAGCATTCTAAGAAGAGTGAAGTGGCTTGTTAATCTATTTCTAGAAATATTCATAAAACACATATATTATGGTCTGTCCTGCTTCTTTGGTAGGCTTGCTTTGAATCCTAAATGTGCCTCTTTTTTATTATTTTCCCACACTGGCAGCAGAATTTCATATCTTACTGACACAGTAGAATGAAGAGCAACTGAAATATTGTTTACATTTTTTGTTTAGACTTGTGATTCTCTACAGTGCCATTTGAAGTGCATTCTGGAATACAAAATATCTGCCCATTTTATCCGCATTATCTTCAGTCTAGAAAGGAAATATCTAGGAAACTTAATTAAAATAATAAATTGTAATAAACTGCAGCAAGTGTTACATTTCTGGTTCACAGTTTTAAAGAAGGAAAATATAAAAGATGTGGTTAATTATCACAAGGTTTCAATATAATAAGGACTTATATAAGTTATAGTAAGAGGGGCCAGGGAGATGGCTCAGTTGAATAAATGCTTCCCTGGCAAGTGCAAAGGACTGAGTTCAAGCCCTGGCTCCACAAAAAAAAAAAAAAAAAAAGTTATAGTAAGTAAAATAACTAGAAAAACAGAGTTTAATCTTTTTGGAATCAGATTTTGCACTGACCAAAAATATCAAAATGATTGAACCTTGTATGTTTTCTATCTTTCACTGACCAACATGGTCAAATGAACTAAGGTTTGTATTTCTTCATAATCACAAACTAAACCAAGTACATACCTATTGCTGATTCTTGTTTGGTCTGTTGATGCCCTAATGTTCTCTACTGCTGTAGCAATTAAAGGTGTTTGTATTCTTGACCTCTCTACAGAGAACTAGGAAAGAATCTGAATTCTGAGGACTTGCTGTGCTTCTGGCTTTGATGTTCTGCTCTGACCCCTGTGGCAGGAGTTCCATGGGCCCAGGAACAAACTTTAGCTGTGGAGGACCACCATACTGCTTTTCACACAGATCCGAGTGGGACTGTGCTTACTTACTGGCAGTGCAGGCTGTATAAGGCGACTTCCCTAAGCAGGCTTTCAGTTTAATTATGGAGTCAGGCCAAGGCTGTGCACTATCTTCATGAAAGCACGCAACTGATCAGGCTGATCATGGAAGAATAGTTTATTATCAACAGCTATGATTGAGCTCAGATAGATAAGCTGTGATATGATAGGGCTAAAATAGGAGATAATGTCTCCACTGAGGCCTGCATGACTCCAGAGGAAAATTCCTTCCCAGAACTAGCTACAAAGCTGGTTACTTGTTAGCCATAACTTAAATGTGGCTGTTTCTGTCCCTTCTACGAAAACACTTTGTTTCCTCGGTTACAAGTGTCTTGTCCCATTCACCATTTGTCTGGCACATCCAGCCACAATCCTCTCACCATTTTCCTTGAAGAACAAATACCAAGGTTCTGGCTTCCTTTGGTTCTCTGAGAACAACTGGCCATTCCAGATCCTGGCTGTACCCCAATTTTGTCTCTTTGTTTTTTTCCACCTATATTCTCTAACTCTGGGAAGGAACTCAGGGATTCACTGCAGGGGTCCCCGATAACTGACACAATGAGAGGGATCTCCAATACTCAACTTACACCAAGAATAGTGAGAGTGACAATAGTTGTATCACTAAGTTTACTTATATAAGAACATAATTTGTCCAGTAACAGTTTTCAACTATCCTTAAAACTTGGCAGGAAAGTATGCAACAGTGTATTTTTTGTTGATATACATTTGTGACACATAATAATTATATTCAGTATGTATA
>NW_004524971.1:399265-400181 GCF_000260255.1 Octodon degus | reverse complement strand
GTTACATTCTCTTAATGAATAGAGGGATTTGTTGTAATAGTGTTTGTAAATAAGATATCATGTCTGCATCTTGTACAGCAAATAACCACTAGGAAGAGAATATGCAATGTGTTAATTATTGAAACCATCATACCAATTTGATTTGAAACTGTCTCATTGCTATTTGTCTCTCAATAAAATTATTTAAATAAGTAAATAAATAAAAAGATACAAGGGAAAAAAATGACAGATTCAAAACCTTCAGTAATCAAAATCGTAGTCTCAAGAGACCACCTGGGGAGAAAGGATTTCCATAAATGAGCCTTTCTTAGCATGGTGATGAAGTGAAGGCCTGCAAACATTCTATGGTTTTATGACCGGGTCTCCACCTTTTACTGTATTGTGAACTTCACAGGTATGCCTCACTTCCTGCCACTTAGGTAGCAGGGATGGCTAGAGACACTTGGAGTTGGACATTGTCCTTGACCTAGGTCAATTAGACTCTGAAAGTAAACATGTAATTTAGGATCTGACAAGCTCAATGCTGATGATGTCAGGGATTCTTAATACTAGAATGAAAAACTGTTACTTTCCCCTCCACTACTGAGAGCACTGGCCACGTTTCTTCTATATTCATTATGAGAACTTGGAGGTGAAATCCACAAAAGTATGAGAATGCTCTCCCAGTGAAAGAATGGGAGCCCTAGAGATTTTGCCCTGAGATTTGTCGGCTCTGACTGCCCGCAATTTGTCACCGATGGTCCGGGTTTTCCGCCCACAGTATTGGTTCTCATGGAGGTGCTGCACCATGCTGCTGCTCTACATAGCAGTTCTCTGCTTCTTCCTGTCACCAGCCTGGGGAAGAAGGGTCAGTAGTAGTTTCCCCAAGATCTTACTTCTCTGATGAACTTAGAATTGATTTGTTTAGGTTGTTCAG
>NW_004524971.1:396366-399165 GCF_000260255.1 Octodon degus | reverse complement strand
TCCACTCTCTCCGCATTCTAAGATTTTCTTCCCATCTCCACGAAGTCTACTTTCCTGTTTTCTCTCATTTATCTTTCATTTTATTCTTTAAATTATTTGTATTTGAGGTTTCTCATACAAAAGAAACCATGTGATATTTAACCTTCCATGGCTAATGTATTTCACTTAGCACTATGGTCTCAAGATGCATCCATTTTCCTACAAATGGTTCAAATTTATTCTTCTTTATGGATGAAGAGTACTCTATTATGGATATAGCTTTATGGATAAGGTAGTACCCTATTAGCATGCCAGTGACATTTACTTTGTCCATTTATTGACTTTGGTTCTTCCTGGAGAGAAACAGGGAATGTCTTTCAGTTTTCTAATGCCTTCTTCAATCCCTTTTCTCAGCATACTGTGGGAAGTGAAACTTCTTTCACTTTTTTGGTTAGGTTAATTCCTAGATACTTAATTTTTTGAAGTTACTGTGAATGGAATTGTTTTCCTAATTTTTCTCCATGAATTCATTGTTGGCATAGAGAAACAATAATGATTTTTGTGTATTGGTTTTGTGTCCTGTCACTTTGATTAGTCTTAAGAGTCTTCAGGTGAAGTTTTGTGGGTCTTCCTCATAAAGGATCACATCATTTATAAATAAGGATAATTTGATGTCTTCCTTTTGTAGTCCTAGTCATATTGCTTTTCATTTTATGTATTTGGTACAGGGTCTTACTATGCAGATCAGACCGATAGTGATCCTCTGGTTTTCAGCCTCCCCAGCACTGGGATTATGGGCATGAGCCACCAGGCCCAGACTTGGTCACTGGCACAGCATGCCTTGGGGGCAGGGCCAGAACTGCGTGCAGGACCGCGGATCGAACCCTGGTACCTGTGCTTACGTAAGCAGGCACTTAGCCGACTGAGCTACCTCGCCAGCCCTAGTCCTAGTCATTTTGTTTCTTTCTATTGCTTGATTGCTCTGTATAATGTTTCTAGAACTATGTTGAACAGGCATGGGATGAGTAGATATGTTTGTCTTATTCTTTTTTTTTTTTTTTTCACCAGGGATCAAACTCAGGACCTTGTGCTTGTGTGTTATGAGCTATCTCCCTGGCCTTTATTTTTGATTCTTAGAGGGAATGCTTTGTTTTTCCTTTGTACTATGCTGCTGGAAGTGGTCTGTGATAAATGCCTTTAAACACCTTGAGATAAGCCCTTCTAAACCTCTTGTATTTGTTTGTTTGTTTGTTTGTTTGTTTGTTTGTTTTCCAGTACTGGGGATTGAACTCAGGACCCTGTGCTTGCCAAGCAAGTGCTTACTCTACTGAGCTATCTCCCCAGCCCCTCTAAACCTACTTTTGTCAGAGATTTCCATATAAAATGAATGTTTGATATTGTCAAAAGCTTTTTTTGCATCTAGTGAGATGATCGTGTGATTTTATCCTTCTGTTTATGTGACATATTACATTTATTGATATAGAATCATCCTTGTGTAGCTGGAATGAAGCCAATTCAGTCATGATGTTTGATCTTTTTACTGATTTGTTACATTCTCTTTGCAAGTATCTTGTTGAGAACTTCTGTGTCTATGTATGTATGTAAGGAAATTGGTATGTACTTTTCTTTTTTCTGTTTCTTTCTTCCTTTTCTTTTTATTAAATTGAGTCATTGTTCAGATTTGCTATTAGGGTAATGCTAATTTCCAGGAATGAGTTCTGTTTCAATTTCATGGAAAAGTTTGAGGAGTGTTGCTATTAGACCTTCCTTGAAGTTCTGGTAAAGTTTGATTGTAAATTCACCAAGTCCTGGGTTATTCTTACCTAAAAGGGTTTTTCTTACTGTCCCTTTTTCTATATAGGATTTGTGATATCTTATTGGTTCCATTTGGGTAGTTCATATTTGTCTAGAAATACATGTATAGATTCTAGAGTCTCCAATTTATTGGAATGCAGGTTTTCAAAATAGATTTTATTTATTTATTTTTATTTTATTTTTTGGTGGAACCAGGGATTGAACTCAGGCCTTGCGCTTGCCAGGGAAGTGCCTATTCCACTGAGCCATCTCCCTATCACCTCCAAATAGATTTTAATGATGTCTGTTATGATTTCACTCTTTTCTAATTTTGCTAAACTTTAGTAAGTTTGGCTAAGGTTTTATTAACCCTGTTCTTCCAAAGAATCAAACTTGATTCATTCATCTTTTTTTGGTCCCAAATCCATTAATTTCATCTCTGATCTTTATAATTGTTTTCCTGTTATTAGTTTTGGATTTGGATTGTTCTTGTTTTTCTAGGACCTACGTGTATCATTAGGCCATTTGGGATCACTCTAATCAATGCTGTAAACTTCACTCTTGGACTGCTTTCATTGCATCTCGTGCCTTCTGGTATATTGTGTTTCCATTGTCATTTTTTTTTTGGTGCTTAAAGGGAAATTTATTTTTTCCATAATTTTATTGAGAAATAAATAGCAATGAGACAGTTTCAAATTGAATTGGTAGGACAGTTCCAATAATTAACACATTGCATACTGCCTTCCTAGTGGTTATTTGTCATACAAGATGCAGACATGATATCCTATTTACAAATACTATTAGAACAAATGCCTCTATTCCTTGAATTAAGAGAATGTAGCTATATATCTATCCTAACCATTTTGAATACACACATACAAAATGGTCATTCATCTATATCCTCTTTTTTGTTTAGTTCCATCATTAAGATATTATAGGTGTGTGAACTCAGCAAAATATTCCAAAATAGTCCAGTAGTCCATAATAGTATTGGGTCTCCCACTTCACTGGCAATGTCAGAAGTTG
>NW_004524971.1:385680-390219 GCF_000260255.1 Octodon degus | reverse complement strand
AATTAAAAAAAGAAAAGAAAACTTTAAAAAAAAAAAGAATGTGACATGGTAGAATAAAAAACAGCATTAGAAACGATACAAGTTTTCACTAAACAAAGTAATAGGAATTCAACAATGATTGCTGTACTGCATAATGCTATCTCCAGATTATTTGTTCGGATTACCAGATCTAAATGTTTAAGATTCATTTAAAGAAAAACTAAACAAAGACAAAGAAGTTTTAAGAAATTCAAAAGAGGAAAAAATACCAGACAAAACCATTTTTAAACATTATATGCTCCTTTCAAAAGACCACCAGAAATGGATAAAACAATTATTGAAACTATTCTGCATACATACCTAAACATACCTTTTTAACTTCTTTCATCATTTACCTCGTCCCAGTTTTTCCTTCCCAATGAACAATTTCTTTCCCTTTCACACTTTCTGCTGTACCTTTTAGATTTTCATTACTATTTAGGTTGTCACACTAGGAAGATAGTACAGTGCTTGCAAATGTGAATCTGATTTATTTCACTTACAATATAGTCACTAGCTGCATCTATTTATTTACAAAAACCTAAAATTTATGTTTTTTTATGGCTGAATAATATTCCACTGTGTAAAAATACCATGTCTTTTTTATTCATTCCTCAGTTGACCGGCATTTGGGCTGTTTCCAAATTTAGCAATGACAAATTGGTCTGCTATAAACATGGGTACATGTATATTACTGTGGTATGATGATTTCAGTTCTGTTGGAAAAATGTCTAGGAGAATAGCTGACTTGAATGAAACCTCCCATCCTAGCTTTTTGAGGAATCTCTGTACTGATTTCCATAATGGTTGTGCCAACCTCCACTCTCATCAGCCATGGGGGAAGGTTCCTTTGTCCCCACAGCCTCTCTCCAGCATTTGTTATTCATTGACCTTTTGATGATAGCCATTCTTTCTGGCACAAGATAGTATGTCAGCATTGTTTAAATTTGCATTAAATGAATGACTTCTTGAATGACCAATGATGCTGAACATTTTTTTTCATATATTTATTTGTCATTTTTTATCTCTTCATTTGTGAAGTGTATATTCATGTCAGATGCTTATTTTTGGATTGGATCTTTAAATTTTGGAGGCCTGATTTTTTTTAAAAAAAATCTTTATATATTCTAGATAGGAGTCCTCTATCTGATGGACAGTCTGCTATGATTCTCTCGCACTTCATGGGTTTTCTTTATACTCTTGGCTGTTTCTTTTGATGTGCAGAAAATTTTGAAAAAGATGAAATACCAATTGTTGATTCTCTGAAATATCTCCCATGCAGTTTGACTTTTGTTCATGAATTCTTTAGCTACCCCTATGTTCTTTTTTTGTATTTTAGGAAAGAGTCTACAGGGTATTCAGGGTGTCACTACAGGTGAGACTTGTAGTGATCTGCCCGTTTACAGCCTCCCAAGAGCTGGGGTTACAGGCGTGTGCCACCATGTCCAGTCTCAATTGCCAGCTCAGTGTACCCCAGCTGGAGCCAGCACAGCAGGCCCAGGGATTGAACCCCCAGCCCCTGCGCCTGCTTGCAGGCACTTTAATCCACTGAGCTATTTGGCCAGCCTTCCCCTATGTTCTTGAAATTGGTAACTTGTCCCGAACCAGCGGGTCAATCAAGAAGGTCACCTGGGGGAGGAGCAGGGAATTGAAGAGGGGACAAAGGACAGGAGATGCAAAGAATGAGGACAAGATAGGATTCTGATCAAGTCCCGTTTATTCAGGGGAGGTTCTGGGTATATATAGGGGGTGATGGAATGAGGAAGTCTCGGCTCTTGGGGTCAGCAGGTATCTAGGCAACAGGGAAGGTGCGACCCCTGGGGCATAGCACGTGATTCACAGGGAATGGGCAAGGTGAGAAGGACCATAAACTTAACTCAGCAAGGGAATAGAAACTTAAGAAAACGGCTGACACTATTATAAAACAGTTAATGGCCTCCCACAGTAACTAATTTCTCTTCCAGAAGATTTTGTGTTTTTGTCTCAATATTTAAATCTTTGATCCATTTTGACTATAGCTTTGTGCATGATGATAGACATGGGTCTATTTTAAGCCTTCAGTATTTGGAAAGCCAGTATTTGCAGCACCACTTATTATTAAAGAGGTTATTTTTCTTCTAATGAACATGTTTGTCCCTTTTGTCCAAGATAAGGTGGCTAAGTGTGTTTGTAGTCGTGTCTACATCTTCTAATCTATTCCATTGATCCTCAGGTCTGTTTGTTTTTGTTTTTTGGTTTTTTTTTTGCCAGTACCATGCTAATTTTATCACAGTAGCTTTGTAGTGAAATTTTAAGTTGGGAATTGTGATACTTTCTTCCTTACATTTGTTATCCAGGATTGCTTTTGCTATTCTAGGTCTCTCCTGGTTCCAGACGAATTTTAGGAATGTATTTTCTAGATCTGTGAGGTATACTAATAGTATTTTAATCAGGATGGCACTGAATCTGTGTAACAATTTTGGGAGTATGACCATTTTCACAATGTTGGTTCTTCCTATACAGGAGAAAGGAATATTTTTTCTTTTTCTAAAATCCTCTTCAAACACTTTTATTCAGAGTAGAATAATTGTCACTATATAAATCTTTTACTTCCTTTGTAAGATTGATTCCAAGTATTTCATTTTGGGGGATGTTCTTGTGAAAGTCATCATTTCTTTTTTTTTTTTTGAAAGTCATCATTTCTGTAATTTCTATCTTAGTGCATTCATTGTTTGTGTATTGAAATACTATTGATTTTTTTATGGTTGCTTTGTATCTTGCTATGCTACTGAATTTGGTTATTAAATCTACAAATGTCTTGGTGGAGTTTTTGGGGTTTTCTATGTAGAGTATTATGTCATCTGCAAATAATGATAATTTCATTTCTTCATTTCCAATCTTATTCCTTTTATTTCTTTCTCTCATGTAATTGCTCTGACTAGTGTTTCCAGAACTATATTGATTAAGAGTGGTGACAGTAGGCATCTTTGTCTTGTTCCTGATTTTAAAGTGAAGGCCTTCAGGTTTTTTTTTTTCACCCATTTATTATGATGTTGGTGTTGGTTTTTATCAGGTTGAGGTAAAGATCATCTTTTCTGATTTTATGGAATTTTTTATCATGAATGAGTATTGGGCTTTGTCAAAAGCTTTTTCTGCATCTATTGAGATAATCACGTGATTTCTTTTCTTTGGCTCTGTTGATGTGGCATATTTTTTAAAATTGATTCCTTTATTTTCCAATCAGCCATAGTTTGGACTTAGGATTTTATTCCCTTTTTACATAATGATTGTTCTCCAGAGAATGCAATGAATCTACCTCCAGCTTCATCCTCTTCAGCTTTTTTGAAGAGTAGACGTGAATTTCTTTTCTTTTCTCTTTCTTTCTTTCTTTCTTTCTTTCTTTCTTTCTTTCTTTCTTTCTTTCTTTCTTTCTGGTACTGGGGATTAAACTCAGGACCTTGCACTTGCCAGGCAAGCACTTATTCTACTGAGCTATCTCCCTAACCCCTGGACATGAATTTCTGATGAAAGTGATCTTACCAAGTTTAAATTCATAATTAGGAATTCCACTTTTAGTGTCTGCAGGATTGACGAGGGAGGGACTAGATTCAATCCCCCCACCTTTTTTTTTTCCATCCAGCCTATTCCCAGAACCTGAGAAGGCACAGAAGCCCAGCTCATCAGCATAGCCACTGTGGGTAGCATCACTTTCTGTTGACTTCTAGTGTTGGACTTGTCTTTCAGGTTCTTTGTAACCCAGAGGAGCATCAAAGTCCATGTTCATGTCACACTCAATGATGGGCACAGCCTTGTCAGGTTTGGTTTCCATTGCCTGTAATTCATAGATCTCATTGTAGTTGATGGTGATCACATCCCCGGTGGTCAGACAGGCAAAGTTTCTTAATGCATTTTCTAATACTCCTTTGGAGTTGGTGATGTCCGGGGATCAGGGTTCTAAGGCTGGAATTTGGGTATGTGACCATTTGCAGGTTGACACTCTCCACCTGAATCAACCCCCCTTCTTTCAACAGCAAATTCTGCATCATCCAGTATGGGAAGTAGCAGATGCTCTCATCAGCCACAAATTGAAGCATACCGCAGTGTGTCATGTGGTCAGAATTCTTATTGGTCAGTTTTAACAGCATAGGATAGGTAATGTTCAGTCAGCTGAGTTGACCGAGGGCTGATGGTGGCATAATTATCTTCCCACCTTTCTCCATATCTGACCTGTCATTAGGCCCTGTGAGCATGGACACAGAGAAGCAATGGTGTTGTGTGGAGAAGTGGTTCTGGGAGATTTGGGGAATTGGGTGGTGGAACAGGTTGAAAGAGAACATTATGGACACAACTTCACAGATGCCGCTTCTCTCAGGGACATTAGGATAGGAACCCTGGGGAGCTCTCCACACTACTTCTTTTTATCAATATCTTCCTTAGAAGCAGTTAGAAATTCTTTTACTGCAGTGTGTTTTTCAGATTGGGTTTCCTGCTTATGTTTCTGTAGCTGCTTCTTTACTTCATCTACTACGAGTTCTGAGAGTT
>NW_004524971.1:377428-379125 GCF_000260255.1 Octodon degus | reverse complement strand
AAATATTCTAATACCTCCAGACATGGCATATAGGAAATAACAAAGAGCATAATTCAGAAGGCAAGAAAAGTTGCTATATGCTCCTGGAAAGAATAAAGTGCTCTCAAAATGATAATTATGCAGGACTATATAAAATATATTAGATGAACCCATTTAAAAGGTCATTAAAGATTTCTATGAAACAGTATCAATCTTATTTCAGGTTATACACATATTTTTTCATATATGTGTGTGTGTATATATGTATAAAAGATAGGGAAGAAGTAATGTAAACTCAATGGAAAATGGAAGTATACTTTTTAAAGTTTCTAATACTAGAAGAAAATATGATACCATGTTTTTAAAATAGATTGTAAATCAAATATACAGTATAAACCTTAAAACAAAAATTAAGATTAAGCAATATTCAGAAAATTAAATACTAATTAATTAAAAATTAAATGTTTCAAAACAATTGAACTAAGAAAAGTTTCCATGTAGTAAAGAATTACTAAGAATAAAACATAAGATAAATACTGGAATGACAAATAAATGACCAGCACTTCTAACAGTTTGGGGATAGGACATCACACAAAGTTCTAGTGTACACGGACATGGACAATGTCCATAACACTTACTGGTGTCCAGGTGTTACTTGTGGGACTGAGCTACTGCTATTTCCTTGATATCCACCCTATAGACGCAGACAGAATCATGACCCATAGGGTGCAGGAGAAGTCCATCTGTAGAGTATGCTGATGGAAATATCTTGCTGCTTTATACAAAAGAATAACTGAAAGACTGATTTTGTATACCTCTTATTCTCCTGTGTTTAATTGTTCGCCCTATTTGGTGGGTTCTTTCCATTCTCATTTATAGAGTTGTGGTCATTTTGCTCCCTCTCTAGAACATCTTTTAGTAGTCTGTGTAACTTTGGCTTTGTCATCATGAATTTCTTTAGTTGTTCTTTGCCATGGAAGTATTTCACTTCTCCATTATACTTGAAAGAGAGTTTTGCAGGATATATCAGTCAGGGTTGCAATTTGTTTTTTTGCAAGACTTGAAGTACGTTGCTCCATGCTCTTCTTGCCTTGATGGTTTGTGAAGAGAAATCTGCCATTATTCTAATGGGTTTTCCTTTAAATGTGATCTGTTTCTTTTCTTTAGTGGCCCTTAGTATACTGTTCCTGGGCTGAATTTCTGGCATCTTAATTATTATATGTCTGGATGTGGTTTTCATTGGGTTGATGTTATTTGGAGTTCTATATGCTTCAGTTACTGAATGTCAGATAATTTTCCCATATTTGAGAAGTTTTCTGCTATTACTTCTGCCCATATTCTTTTTCTATCATTTGTATTGACTCCTTCCTTCTCATTGATGCCTATTAGTCTCACATTGTTCATCTTTGCATTGTCTTGCAGGTGTTGAATTAATTTTTCCTGCATCTTAGTTGTTACTTTTTCACTAGCTGCAATGGTGTCTTTAAGGTCTGAAAGTCTATTCTCACTTTCATTCAAATGGTTTTGCTACCTTGTGATTGAGGTTTTAAATTCTAGTATATCACTTTGGATCTGCTTCATGCTTTCTATTTCTTTCCTATATTGCTTATTCAAGGATTCCATCATTTTTATATTCTGCTCTATTTTTTTCATCAGTGTCTTCTTTAGAAGCACTTAGTACTTCTTTAACTTAGTACTTAGTAATCGTTTCTTTTTTT
>NW_004524971.1:375519-377328 GCF_000260255.1 Octodon degus | reverse complement strand
CCCCTCAGGATTTATCCTGAGATCCTGTACCTCAGATTGTAGATCCTTTGTCAGTGTCAGCCATGTGGATGAGTCACGGCCATTGCTTGGCCAATATGCTCTCTGTGAAAGCCTGAGAGAATGTTTTCTCTCCATGTGACTCTCAGGCACACTCTACATCATTGATCACATTGCTCTTTGGCCCCATAATCTCCTTGATCACAAAATTTGGGACACAACTGAGTTACATGATGATCCAGTAGAAGTTCTCATATGTCCTGAGTCTTAATTGACCTTGGAAAGCTAGGGCCAAAATGTTGGCTTTCCTTGTGGCCCTCCTTTCTAATTTTTGGTCTGCAAACTTAGGTTGTTAAGCAGTATGTATTTAGAAGACCAGCATGTCCATTGTCATTTGATTCCAGGAACTTTGTATTTATTCTCTGATTTCTTCTGTGATCCTGCAATGGCAAACAGGAACACCAAAAATGTCACCCAGGATTTGAAGCAGATTTACTTTATATTGACAGACACTGATAGTGTTTCTAGAGCTATACTGAACAGGAATGGCATGATTAGATGTCTAAGTTATTCTTGAGTTTGACTGGGATCATTCCCAAAATATCAGGACCTGAAGGCTCAGGGAGGGAAGTTTTATATGAAGTTGAAAGATGAAGTATAGAGGCAGAGTACTTAGCTGTCTTTGATTGGTTCTTACAATATGCATTATAGTGACCAGCTATGTATCACAGTGACCAGACATTTCTAAGAAACAGAAATAAAAGGCACTGTAACAGGAGCTGTTACCTGGGAAACAACAGAAACTGAAGTATATTTGGGGTAGGGGAATTTTCTGCTATAATTCACTGGCTATTTAAACAATATTATTTAATTTCTATGTGCTTACATAGTTTCTGTGATTTATTTTTCTGTGAATTTTTAGTTTCTTTGTACTAAGATCCTGTACTATGCATATGATTGCTTCAATTCTTTTGTATTTATGTAAATGTGCTTTATAGCCTAACATAATGCTCTATTATGGGAAAAGTTCCAGGTGCTGTGAAAAGAATGTGTGTTCTATTATTGGATGAAACACTCTATAGATACCTGTAAGTCATTTGTTTGATAGTATGATTTAAGTTTCATATTTTCTGTTGATTTTTGTTGGTCTAGTTGGCTTGTACAGTGTAAGAGTTGGGTATGAAAGTCTCTTGTTATTATTTTATTGTCTTTTGATGTCCAGTAGTTTTTGTTTTATGAAACTGGGTGCACTGACATTCACTGCATATATATTTATAATTGTTCTCTTTACTAGTATGTAGTTATCTTGTCTCTTGTGATCATTTTTACCTGAAGTCTGCTTTGTCAGAGAATAAAATAGTTCATCGGCTTTCTTTTGGGCTATGGCTGGAAGGAATATAGTTTTCTATCATTCAGTTTGTGCTTTTGCTTTCAGATGTGATGTCTGCCTTGCAGATAACACATGATCAGGTTTTTGCACTCTGCCAGCCTGTGTCTTTTTATTGGGGAGTTAAGGTCATTAACATTGAGAGTTATTATTATCATCTATTCACTGAATCCTATCATTTCATTGTTTTATTTTTTTATTTTTTTTTTTCTGAATAGAGCCTTTTATTTATTGAGCTCAGGTCTGTCAGCCACTTCACACGCAGGAGAAGGCTGATCAGCCCCGAATGTAGGTAGCAGGGGGGTATTTATAACAAGAATCACATCCAGTTTGGTAAGCAAATTTGTTATCTAGTATAGAACAACAGAAACTGCAGTTATTTGACACAGCTATAAACTATAACTAAAAGGTCTTACAACTTAGAG
>NW_004524971.1:369274-375419 GCF_000260255.1 Octodon degus | reverse complement strand
TAAATAGGATATCATGTCCACATCTTGTACAGCAAATAACCACTAGGAAGAATGTATGCAATGTGTTAATTATTGAAACTGTCTTACCAATTTGGTTTGAAACAGTCTCATCACTATTTATCAATAAAATTATGGGAAAGAAAAAGCTTGTCTTCAAATTCTGAAACTCTGTCCTCACACAACAGGCAGACCTGCTATCCATGCTTTCAATGAAATGTTTTATATCCTAAATTTCTGCTTGGTTTCTTTTCAGAATTTCAAATTCTTAACTAAAATAGTGATGTCATCTTGTTAGATCAGCTTTTTTTTAATGTCTTCTTTAGGCTTGCTGTACTTTTCATTAACTCCTTTACCTGTTTAACTAAATCCTCTTTCATCTCTTAAAATATCTTATGGACTTGTTTATTTGCTTATTCTTTGCACCCTCCAGACATTTTAACCATTTGATCTTTTATTTCTTTGTGACTGTTTATACTTCACTACCTGTGAAATTAGCTTTGGGGAGTTAAACATTTTTTGAGGCATCTTTTAATCTTATTGTCTTTTGCTTCCATTGTTTCTGTGCTAAGTGTTAAGGATCACATAGGATAGAAAAACCTTTTCACTACTGTGGAGATCTCTTTAGTTAGTGGATAACTTTCAGTGATAAGAGATGAGGCCACGGCTTTGCTCAGTGTTTGGTACACTCTTCAACCTAGTCAATGTCATGGTCAGCCTGGTCATGGCACAGCAATGAGAGAACTACCAATGCAGCAGCTGTGGAACCAGACAGAAGGCTGTTATGTAAATTAAAACTTGTTTGTAACAAGTTCACACTGTTTTCTTCAATAACTGAGCAAGCAAATGGATGGCAGACAGACTGGGAAGTAGAAGATGAGGGAGAAAGTAGGAAGAAAAAAATAGCTCACAAAGAGATGAACAAGGAAACAGACAAGTAGGAGGGAATTATAATTGGGCATTTGGAGAGACAGCTGTAATACGCTGATAGAAAGGCTGTAATAAGCTGATAGAATCCTGTGCACACAATTTTTAGTAGAGGTTAATCTAATATCACCATGAAAGGTACTATTTTAACTAAGGCACACATTAATTCTTATTCTCCACTTCACGTACATAAAAATTTCACACTTGTATTTTGGGTGAGAGAAGAAAAAAAATAGACACAAAAAGGTGAACATACACAAACATATTAAAAATTTTTTTACTGAGCTGACCACTGGCCAGTTTCTCATTCTCTCTGCAGGCAGAGTTCTTAGATATCAGCTGAGCTCCTGTCAGAGTGGCCAGTGCATGTCTGTGCTTCTGTTCTATGACCTGAAGCCTTCAACTGTGTCCAAGGTGGGTGTTACAGCTTGTGTCTAGATTGCCCTACAAAACATCATATGGTCATAGGTAGGGTCTTTTCAGAGGCGACTGAATCTAGGGTGCATGATGCTGGCATTAAGGGTGCGGGCTTACTAGATCACTCCACTCATTGGTTTGGCACTGCTCTAGTACTGGTAGCCTACACAGAGTATCAAAGAAGCAGAAAAAAGCTTCAGTGGTCCTTTGTTGTTTTGCTACTTTCTGCCTGCTAGAAACTGTTTCTTTATTATAATGCCACCTTGCCTTCTAATGATTATGGACTGAAACCTCTGCAGATTGTGAGCTAAATGAATCTTTCCTCCTTCAACTTTTTTTTTTTTTTTTTTTTTAGGACAGGGTGTACAGGGTGTGCATGGTCTCACTGCATAGATCAGATTCATAGTGATACTCCTGTTTACAGCCTCCCAAGTGCTGTGCTTACAGGTACGTGTCACCACACCCAGTCTCAATCAGCATCTCAGCATGGGGGGGGGGCACGGCAAGCCAAGGGATCAAACTCCCAGCCCCTATGTCTTCCTAAGCAAGCAATTTAATCCACTGAGCTATTTGGCTGGCTCTCTCCTTCTCCAACTTTGGGTGTCAGGTATTTTGTGTCAGCAACTAGCCAAATATCTAAGACAGTGGGGAAAATGAAGAAGGACTGGTCCTGTACCTGGCCCTCCAATGATGGCCTGTGAGAGTTTTTACAATCCCTGTTTCCTTCCCTCCATGGCAGTTCCTTCAGCTATTTATATCTGTGCACTCTGCCATGCTAAGAGAACATACCCTGCATCTCCCACTGACTTTGCCACTCCTCGGTTACTCTGTTAATACCAACTTCTGTCTCTCATAGAATCTCCACAAAGCCCACAACTCTGATGGCACTGAGAGGCTGGTGGGGTAGGGGCCTTCTGCATGAACCTTAACAGCATCTAGAATCCAATGGCGCAGAGGTGCCATCTATGGGCAGGGCAGTTGGAAGAATCCCCCACCTGCACAGAGGTTGGCAAGCTCTGAGTGATGGTGGGAGCAGTGATGTTGCTTTAGTGTCTCTTCTCCACCCTCAACTCACACCCATCTCAGCTATACACTTGTTCTGGGGTCCCTTACTGAAGCAATCCCTTGATTCTTTCTGTCCCTAGGGATTTTCAGTCCCAACTCAATCACCACATTGATTGATTTTTCTGGTCCAGGCTTTCCTCAGTGTGCTTACCTGAGTGGCCTCTATCTGCAATCTCCTTGATTGGTCTCTGTCTCCCCCAGTGGCAAGAGAGCTAAGACAAGCAGGCACCATGGTGAATGCCTGCCTGGTTTCAGATCATCCTTGCCCAGCTACTACTGCTTTAATATGATTCTTCCCTCAGCTTCCTACCAAAGAGGATTGTTTTCCCAAGGTAGTGTATTTGTGAGAGCTGAGCTTTAAGCAGTACAGGGCTTGAGAAGGGATTCTGAGTGCTTTTTTCCAATCACTCCTGACACTGAATATCATTTAATGGGCTTGCCCTTCAAGTTGCCTTCCCATGCCTAGGTTTTTCATTTGTCCCCATTTCCAAGCAGAGCATCCTCCAAGTATCTCATAGATGCTACTAGCTATAACCTACAAGGACGAATCTGAAAGAATGTATTTTCTTAAAAATATATGTACAATGAACTAAGAGCCCTACACTAAGAATGGGTCATCGGTAGTATAGCATTTCGGAATCAATTTTTATGAAAATGTTAAAAATTTTTGAATTCTAAAAGTCATGGAATCTAGCAGTTTCTACCCTCTGGACACCAGATGAAATTCTTCCAACAACCATCTCCCCTACATGCTGACAGGAAACTCTATCCTCCATCAATTTTATGGTTTTTGAATATCATAGGAAGTGATGCCTGACTATGCCTTTTGTTTTTATTTATTTATTTATTTAGTTTTTAGTTTTAGGGAAGGGTCTAGAAGGTGTTCAGGGTCTCACTACTAGATCAGACTCATAGTGATTGCCTGTTTACAGACTCCCAAGAACTGGGATTACAGGTGCACACCACCACGCCCAGTCTCTTGACTATGCATTTTGACGAGTACTTAAGGTTATACCTTAATTTGGGTTTTCTCCTCTCTATAGGTTATTCCACTGAAATGATGTAAGAAAGATACAATAATTCCTTAATCTTTATAGTAAGTTTTTGGCTTTATTTGATCTGCATACATTACTTCTCTCATTTAGATTTGGTATTATTTACTTTTTTCCCCCTCTGTTACTTAACACGTAAGTTTTAGGGAGCTCCCAATACCCTTACATTTGAAAAATGAGGAGAAAACCTCATAGTTTTCTTGGCCAGATGATAGAGATGCGGAGTTGACTGGCGTGAGCGAGGAGGTGGCTACTTCTGCATTAATCCAGGAGACACTGCAGTGCTACCACACTGACTGAAGTCAGGAGACAGCAAGGAGAGCAGGTGAGCCACCAGGGTCACTGCTGGCATCATTTACATTGAATCTGTCGGCATCATTTACCCCTTATCCATGATATGCTTTGAAGAGGTGAACTAGCATGGTTTTTATATTACACATTGCTGTCCTTGATGTAGTTGCTTAGATAGTTGTCATCCCGAGATGACAACTGTGTATCATTTCTACTGTCATATCAATTATAACTCTACTCTCTTTAAAATAAATTTTTTTAAAAAGACAAAAAGAAAAATAAGAGGGACAAGAACAAAAATTTAACGATTTTAGAAAACAAGCAGTAATATGCAATCATATGTCCAATCCTATATAACTATATCTGTTAATCTGAGTGACATATTTGATGATAAAAATAGATAATATATCAACAATTGTTAATCAGCTATTCTTGTTCTGAAAATCTGTAATGTATGTATTGTTGTACGTTACCCTGTTTCTGTCATTGTTTCTGATTTTTGTTCTTTTTTTTTTCGGTAACAGGATTGAACTCAGGACCTTGTGCTTGGCAGGCAAGTGCTTATTCTATTGAGATATCTCCCGGCCCCTGATTTTTGTTCTTGCTTTTGTCTTTTGCTTTTCAAAATGAAATAATAAAATTAAATTTAATAAAAAAATAAAATAAAGAGGTGAACTGGGATAAAGATCACAGTATCTGCCAAAAGACTTCATCACTCTTAGTCTAAGCAGCCTTTGAGATAGTTCAAACATAAAGTTTCTTTTGGTATGTGTATGATTTTAAAGAAACAGCCTACATGGCCTTACCTTAGATTTTGGTTTTTTAGTCCAGAGGCTCTGACTCCTCTGACTTTCTGCCTTCCTTCCTTCTGAGCTCTACTAGGATGAGGGTTATCACTCAGTTACCATAGTGATAGAGCAAGAAATTAATCTCAATGCTTGCTGTAAGTTAGACATTAAATTATAAATGTAATACTATGTATTTGAGAAGCATGATATGGAGAAAATCAGTGGCCTTGACATGGATTGCAGAAGACAATCCCATAATAAACATCAGAGGGTGACAAAGAAAAGTGGTCTAAATATCTGAGCTTCAAAGGCTATCTACCTATCAGTTTCAACACAGGACCTTAGGTTTTATTTTTTAAAAAGGAGGAAAAGTATAACAAATTCAGGGATGAAAGAAAAACAAAAATAAACACAAATCATTACATGTTTCTAAAAGGGAAAGAGACTGTGATTACAGTGAAGCTTTCCCATAGAACCAAGACATGAATGAGACCTTAAGAGATTATTGTTAGAATAGTACTTATCCAGTACATTGTTCAACTGTGTTAAGTATTTTTCAGAACCATGTTTGGCCTTGCCCCAGGTCAGCTGAGACCATCTTTGAATGTGAAAATTGTCTCATCCTCCTGGGATTTTCTTTTGCAGAAGGTACATTTTTTTCCAGGGACTATGAGTTTGAAGTTCTGATGTCTAGAGGATTTGTCTGGCAGACCTGTTCCCAGCCTTTCAAGTAGACAGCCTCCTGCGGGAGGGCTGCTTTCCACCTGGATAAGCTAGTTTAAATTCTGCAACTTCCAAGAGCACATGGCAAAATATAAGCATGCAAAATTGATCCAACAACATAAGCACAAATCAGACTTTTCAATAAACCAGAAAGAGTTAGTAAAATTTCCTTAGCTATACATATAATATATGCATATTTTCCTTTTTCCATTCATTTTCTTTTCCATTCATTTTTCTCCTTCTCATTCCAGTTTTTCTTTCCTTTTGAACAGTTTCTTCCCCTTTCACAGTAGCTATCTGAGATTTTTGGAGATTACTTACTCTTTCACTTTGAAGCACAGCAGTCCATTCGTGTAGTCCTGCTGAAGTGACTGAGAGGAGATTTGGGGCCAGCTTTGGCAACATCGTCAGAACTCACCCCTAAAAAACTTGTTAAAATTTTCCTCTAATAGAATGACACTATCATGTGAATAATGCAAACTGATCATTTCTCCAGCTAGTCTTAGGCCAAGGAAATATTTTAAAGCAGTTTAGAGTCAGGTGGAAACTAGAAAATCTATAGGAGACTACAAACCAGGAAAACAAAATTTGAAGACCAGTTAAAGATAAAATATATTATTGGAATACCTTATCTGAGCTAATGTCCCATGAGATGTCCAAACAGTTCTTCTAACCCTCTATCATAATGACTAATACTTGCTTGAGTTATAAGATAACTTGTCTGATCAGTGTACAAAGATTAAAACCCATCTGATGTGACCAAGCTCAAACTTGTTCCCATGACTCTAAAGTCTACAAAATTTTGAGTCAATTAAGAATTTGCAATTGACTAAAGAAAATGGATACAGTCAATATAAAAATACTGAAAAACAATTAGAAACTATT
>NW_004524971.1:361863-367244 GCF_000260255.1 Octodon degus | reverse complement strand
CATTATACAATCCTCAAAAATTTCAAAGTTGTCCTTCTCCAGGACATGTAAGATAGATCAGAGGACTAAGCACCTGCTCCGGTAAGTGCAGGGACCACAGTTTGATTGCTGGCACCATGCATGCCACTGGCCTTGCCCTCAGGCATGCTGAGCTGGCCACTGAGTCCGAGCATGTAGGCGCACACCTGTAATGCCAGTGCTGGAGGGGCTGCAAACAGGAGGATCATTATGAGTCTGAGCTGCATAGTTAGCCCCTGTATCAAATACATTTTTAAAAAATGTATCTTTCCCTTCAACTCCATACTGTCTGAACCTCCACTTATCACCTAACTTTGTGCAGTCTGCTCTTCTGCTTTTCACTAGATGATCTCTGATGTCCCTGTCAACTACAACAATGAGGTCCTAATAGTGTTTAAAGATGAGGAGTGTTATACTCTAGAATCTAACAGAAATGGATTTGGAAACTCAGATGGGCCTCTGTTTCACCCTTACTCCAGCCACTGTGGAAGGTCCTGGGAACTCGCAGCAAACACAACTATCCAGGGTCCTGCCCTGATGGTGTTCATGGCCTTACAGGAGAAACCAATAATTTAAAGTACACATATGCATATATAATGTAATTTTGGATGGTGGTAACTCCCATGCAGAAAAATAAAGTGAGGCAAGAGATTTGATGGGAAGAGAGCATGGAAGATGCTTCTGTGGCATGTTGGAGAATATCTCTGGGAGCTGCTACTGGGCTGAGGCCTGGAGAAGAGCATTACACACAGAAAAGCAGCTTCTGCCAAGGCCTGGAGCATCAAGGCAGGTGCTTGGACCACACAGTTTGTGACATATTTTTCCCACTTTACTTTAGAGATGGTACATTTATGATCTTTGTTCTTTTTCATAGGTGTATTTTTTATATTATATGTATACTTCATTATTTATTTGCTAGAGCTCTTTTGATAGACATGTAGGTTTTTGCCAATGTTTTGTTGCTTCAAGCAAAAACTTACAATGGAGACTTCACACACCAGAAAAGTCCCACAGAGCTGGACTGCAACTTGTGTTTTAGTCTCATCTTACTCTACTTCCATGATATCTCACTGACTGGTTTGAGCCTTAGAAATACAGTAATTAAAAAAGTAGCTGAAGGACCTATTTTTAAGCTGTTATGTTCTGATGGGAGAGAAAAGACATAAGAAAATAAGCATCTATGTAAAAAGAATATAGTTTTGGATTTAAACAAATGCTGCAAAGAATTATGTAGGACAAGAGAATGGTAGGGTGGGTGCTGATTCAGGTATATTGGTGGAGGACAGATTTTGAGGAGGTGACCATTGCATTGGATATGAAAAATAAGAAGGGCAAGCTACATAAAGGTCTGGCCAGAAAGAGGAGGATCTGGAAAGTAGCAGGCCAGGATCAGTAAAGAGGCAGAATGCTCAGAGTCCAATAAAGCGTCTAGATGGAAGAAAATTGACTGAAGTTGAGGCTGGAGGCACAGATAGGCCAGGACCCACAGGACTGGTAGCCATACAATAAATGTGTTTATCTATGTGTCATGGGAAGCTCCCAGAGAAGCATATGCTCTGATTTCCTATTTTGGAACGCTTACTCGGGCTGTAAGCAGAGAGGAGACTCTGAGGAGGATTAGTGGAAGCAGAGATGAGTCTCAATAGTCCAGACATGACTGGGCATATTTTGGAGTGCATGACATAAATATGGTGAGAAGTGTGAAGATTTGGGGCAAATTTTGAGAACAAAGTCAAAATGAATTGTTGGTAGCCTGAATGCAAAAGCAAACAGATAAACACAAAAACCCACCTAAAAAGCAGAAGGAAGAAGAGAATAGAGAGAAGAAAGAGAGCTAAGGAAGGATGGCCATCATGATAATGACAGATGTCATTATTATTTTACAGAAGATGTACTTGAGCCTCAGTGACTTTATATCAATTGCTTTAAAATATAACCAGTAATTTAAAAAAGAAGAATGTGTTGGATCCAGGTCTTTCTAACTAAAAGGCCCCCATTTCATTTACTATACTCTTCCATCATTATAATATTTTCACATTTAGTCTTCATATCTAACACTCCTTATGTTTTCATATACAGTTATAAACAAATGGTTTTCTGTCTAAATAGCTATTTCAAGCCATACAAAGACAAAGAAGGTCATGTCTGGTTCTATGTTACCTTACACATTTACAAGATTTACCAGTCTCTTCTGAGATTTAAGCAAAGTTAAAAACAAAACAAACATAAGACTTTCCCAGAATTCTGAGTCTCATGCTCACCAGGGAGCAACTTGCTTCCAACTCTTATGATGTGTCGGGTGAGGTCAGGCTCTGTAAGCCAAATACATGGTCAGTGGAAGCAGCCAGGTTGTCTGATAGCCAACAAATAAATTAATGGCCTCTGTCACATAGTTAACACAGAGCTACAGTAGTGTGAAGTTCAGGATATTTGGAATTAGCCTAGCTGATCCTTCAAAATACATAGAAGGGTAGTGGTGGGTTTCATAGTTACCAAAGTTACTCAGTGAATATTGTAGGGCTTGTGAAGAATAAAATAAAAACAAAGAGAGAAAGCAAAAGTGATCTCTTAATTCATAGAGATTGCTAAAAGTGACTTAGAATTCAGGATTATATTCATTTAAATGTTGATATCTTTTCTGATACTTCTTCCTAGTTATCTCATTTATGTGTGATATAACTAGTTCATACTTTTTTAGTATGTCACCAATTTTTCACCTGGAAATGTGTATTTCTTTTTACAAGTTTCCACAGCACTGGCCATTCAAGAAATGCAAATTAAGGCAACATTGAGATAATATCTCACCCCAGAAAGAATGGATATCATTGAGGAAATCAGCTAGTAACAAATTCTGGAGAGACTGGGAAAAAAAGGAACCTTTCTGCACTGCTGGAGGGACTGTAGACTGGTACAACCACTATGGAAATCAGTGTGGAGATTCCTCAAAAACCTAGGACTGTAAATCTCATTCAATCCAGCTATTTTTCTTCTAGGTATTTTCTCAAAAGAAGTGAAAACATCATATCATAGTGATACATGTGCACCCATGTTTATAGCAGCCCAATTTGTTACAGCCAAATCTTGGAAACAACCAAAATGCTCATCACTTGAGGACTGGATGAAAAAAGCATGGTATTTCTATACAACAGAAAGTTTTGTACATACTTTATATACTTCTTTTGTACACAAAACTAGCATGGATCTCTAGTTTTATCCTCAGGAACATACCTGTTGAAACATGTGTGTGGAGGAAGTAGGGATGGGGCTATTTAGGAAAAATATTTTTAATAAAAATGAGCTGGAATAAAGGTAATAAATAGTATGAATATTAATTCTGTTATTTAACTTTATATGATCTATGGGAAAAGTTATTAATAATTTATGAATCACAGCATTAACTTTTTTTTTTTTTTTTTTTTTTCTGGGGAGTGAACTCAGGCCCTTGCACTTGCCAGGCAAGTGCTTATTCTACTGAGCTATCTCCCTGGCCCCAACATTTTTCATTAGTGATAAAAAGCATTGGATTTTTAAAATCTATTTATTTATTTATTTATTTGATACAGGGTCTTGCTACCTTGACTTGTAGTGATTCTACTGTTTCAGCCTCCCCAGTACTGGGGTTACAGGTATGTACTACCATGCCTGGTTTTGGTGGCTGGCACAGTGGTATGCCATGCAGTACTAGGGCTAGAACCCAGGTTCTTGTGCTTGCCAGGTAGGTGCTTAGACCACTGAGTTATCTCCCCATCCTTAAGCCTTGTTATCTATAGCTTGTGTGCATATAAAATGTGTGAAGGAAAACTCCTTTTTAGAATAACATTTTTCAATGAAATCGTACAACATTCTTCTCTAAGAGTCTTGGAGATCACTGAAATCCATCCCTGGAGATAGAGGAATAAGGTAGGTAAGATAATATACAATGCCTTTCTTTGATTACGAACTACCTAATCAAATTCTTAAATTCATTTGTCCAATTTCAAGCAAAGTAATGATCAATCCACATTCAAACATTACAATTAATGAGTGACTGAAATGGTCACCTTCACATTCTGCTGCCTTCATTCAACAACCCGGGACTAATGGTCTATAAATCAGGCTGTGTGTTGGGGACAGAGTGATGACTCACACAAGTAATGCCCTCAGTACTCATATGCCAGGGTAAGAGAAAGCACAGTCAATATCCAATGTAATACAAAGTCCTATCTGCTGTATTTTATCTCTGCACATAGTACTATGCACTCATAGAGTGGGTAAGTGGTCTGCTCATGCTGTCATAACAAAATTCCATAAACTAACAGACTTTAAGAGTTTTGTAGAAGTATTAAAAGTAGAGTGTATTTTCTCACAGTTTTGGAAGATTGGAAGGTGAAGGTCAAGGTGCTGTCCAACTCCATTCCTTCAAGGGCTTTCTTGCTTGCTTGTCAGCACCATTTTCTTGCTTTAGTTCATGAGAAGGAAGGGTTGACTGTGCCAAGTGTTGTAGAGAAGAGCTGTACAGAAGTGACACAAGGTCAGCCTCAAAGAAGCACAAGGGTTCAGTGGAGAAGCGGACAGGAGTGACCTTAGAGAGAGCAGTAGGAAGGAAACCACAAAAGGGCCAGGTACAGTGTGGCACACCTATAATCCCAGCTACTTAGGAGGCTGAGGAGCACGTAGTTCAAGGCCAGTCTGGACACCTTAGCAAGACCCCATCTTAAAATAAAATGATAAGCAGATGGGGATGTAGCTCAGCAATGTGGACTGAATCCCTAGTACCACAAACCAAAGCAAAATGAGGATACTTGAAGGATAAAATGATGTCTCAGGTAAAAGAAAAAGTGAGGTGGAAAAACTAGTTGGGATCAGAGTTCAGAGCCCTTAAGGTTGATGATGAGCTTAAATATTTTTTAATGTGGCACTGGAAAGCAGCTGAAATGATGGTGTGTGCATGTACATATGTGTGCTGTGATAAATTTAGTTCTGTGGATAATAATAACAAAAGTCAAATGTTTAAAACTGAATTTTCTAGTTTTTCTGTTGAAACAATTTCAAAATTACAGGGCCAGGGAGATAGCTCAGTAGAATAAGTGCTTATCTGGCAAGCACAGGATCCTGATTTCAATCCCCAGTACTGAAAAAAAAAAAATTCAACCTTACAGAAAATTTGCAAGAACACAATAAACAACTCCTTATACTTTTTATCCAGACTGACTAGTTATTATTCCTGTCATATTTGCTTTATTATTCTTTCTGTATGTGTATATTACATAGTATATTTTATATGCTTGCAGAAGCAGACATATAGATATGCACATGAATGTATACCTACAAATACATGCTACTTACATATTTATTAAGTACAATTTTTCTGAATTACGTAAAAG
>NW_004524971.1:354026-359579 GCF_000260255.1 Octodon degus | reverse complement strand
ACTAGGGAGACTATATGATATTTACACATGTGTGTCTGGTTTATTTCACTTATGAGTATATGTTCAAGTGGCATCCACTTCAATATAAAGGCTTTGAGTTTATCATTCTTAATAGCTGAATAATACTGCATTGTGTAAAAATACCACGTCTTTTTCAACCATGCCTCAGGTGATGGGCACAGTGTGTATTTTTCAAGAATGAAGATTTGTTTGTTTGTTTGTTTGTTTGTTTGTTTTTTGAAGCAAGGTCCCACTGTGTACTTGAGGCTGGCCTTGAACTCACAGAAATTCTTCTCTCTCTGAGCGCGGCAGAGATGCAGAGCCTGGGACAGGTGGCGCCGCTGGCCCACCCGGAACCCATGAGCCACCCGGGGTCTCTCTCCAGGCTGCTGCATCCAGAAGAGACACAGGGAACACTCAGCCCCTCCCAGAACCCTGATCCTGGACCCCACGCCATGCAGCTAGAGCAGGATCTAGGGTGCCAGCTAGACCTTCTCGCCTCCTCCATCCAAGCAGGGAAGTAGCAGCCTGAGCCCTCAGGTACGGCTGTGCCAGCAGGGAAAGAGCCATACTTTTGGGTCATTTTTCTCATATGTAAAATGAGACAATGGTGTGAATATCCCCAGCCAATCTCCAGAGCTCTTACTGTCAGAGGCATCTTAATAACAACCACCCAAACAGCACGGACAGATTTAGCAACTTGCCCAGGTAGTCTGGCTGCAGATTTAGAACCTTGACGATGCCACACAGCCTGTGACAGCAAATCTGTGGTTACGAGCAAGCAGCCTGGCTCCTCCTGGAGTGTGCTTTCAGGTGAGGCACTCCATGGACATTACTTAAGCATATCCTGTATGTCATTCAGGTAAATGGGGGTGCTATGGTGATTAACGAGGGTAACAACCATAACAAACACATTATTCAAACCAGAAAAAGAAACCGGCAAATTTTCAATAGTCTTTTTCTTCTTTCTTTCCTTCTCTCTGTCTTCTCTCTTTTTGAGACAGGGTCTTGCTATGGAGTTCAGAACAGCTTTGAACTCATGATGTAGCCCAGGCTGGCCTCAAACTGACAATGAGATCTTCCTGCCTCAGCCTCTCAAGTGGTGCATGTTACCAACATGCAGCCTCAAAATAGCCACTTTCTTTTTTAAAATTAATTTTGTTGGGAGACAAATAGAAATGAGACAGTTTCAAAACTGATTAATAGAACAGTTTCAATAACTAATACATTGCATATTGTCTCAAAAAGAAAGAAAGAATTTCTTCTTTCTCAGCCTCCAATGTGTTGGCATTACGGGCTCTGCCACCCTATCTGGCCTGAAGACATTCTCTATCCTAACCATGGTACATATCTTCTATCATTTTAGATGATTATTTTTGTGTTCTGATTTCCCTAGTGTTCCATTAAAAGAAGCATTTGTATTATCTAAAGAGAATACAAAATAGTAGAAAAAAAATTAAATGATATAGAACTTCACCAAACAAAACAGTAAGATATCGACAATGGTTGCTATGTTGCATAATGTTGTCTTCAAATTAGTTGTTCAGATTACCAGGTAGAAGTATGCAAAATTGGTTTTTAAAAAGTTATAAGAAATTAAACAGGACAAGAAAAAATAGTAAGTATCAACTACTTTCTTCCCTAGACCAGCATAAATCAGTAGCAGAATTATCCAAGCTATCCAACAAACATACATAACTATATCTCTTTTCCCAACCCTCCTATCTTTTTCCTCATCCAAGTTTTTCTTTCCTTCTGAACAGATTCTTCCCCTTTCTCAGTATCTATTGTACCTTTAGGATTGCATTCACTCTTCCAGGGTCTTGCACTAGTAAGAAAATGAGACATTTGCATATGCAAGTGTGACTTATTTTACTTATTAGTATGGTCTCCAGTTGCACCCATTTACTTTTTAAAGCCTCTAATTTATCTTTTTTACACAGGACTGCATTACATTGTGTAAATATATCTTTTTTATCCATTCCTCAGTTGATGGGCATTTGTGTTGTTTTCAAGATTTAGCTATGACGAATTGCACTGCCATAGACATGGATGCTCATATGGTTGTGGTATGATGTCTTCGGTTCATTTGGCAAAATAAACAGGAGGGTAATAGCACAGCTGAAAGGGACTTGTAGTTCTAGTTTTATGAGAAATCTTTCTACTGACTTCTCAGTGGTTGTACCAGCCTGTACTCACACAAACAATACAGAAGAGTTCCTTCTAACCCACAACCTCTCCAGCATTTGTTATTGGTCGAATTCTTGATGATCGACATTATTTCTGGCATAAGATGGAATCTCAGCATTCTTTTAATTTGCATCCTTGAATGACCAATCATGTTGAACCTGATTCCATATATTTATAAGCCATTTGTATTACTTCCTCTGTGAAGTGTGTATTCATCTCAGATGCCTGTTTCTGGATTGGATCTTTGAATTTTGGGGGCTTGATTTTGAGAAATTATTTATATGTTTTACATATAATTCTTTTGTCTGAGGAGATAGTTGACTATAGTTTTTTCTCAATTTATGGGTTATCCTTTTATCTTTTTACTCTGTTGGTGATTTCTTTTGATATGTAGAAACATTTCAAAAAGATAAGACTGTATTTGTTGATTCTTTGAAGTATTTCCCATACAGTTTGGTTTTTTTTTTCGTAAACTCTCTAGCTACCCTGCCTTTGAGATTACTACCTATTTTGTCTTACAGAAGATTTAGTGTTTCTGTTTCAATAATTTAAACCTTTGATTCATTTTGAGTGTAGTTTTGTGCATGGTGATAGGCATAGGTCTAATTTTAGCCTTCAGCATGTAGAAAGCCAATTTTTTGTTTGTTTGTTTTTGTTTTTTAGCACAAATTACTAAAGAAGTTATGCTTCTTCCAGTGAGCATGTTTGGGCTTTTGTTAAAGATAAGTTGGCTGAGTATGTATGTAGTTGTATCTGCATCTGCAAATCTGTTCCATTGATCCTCATATCTGTTTTTTTGTCAGTACATGCTGATTTTATCACAATTGCTTTGTAGTATAATTTCAGGTCAGGGATTTTGATGACTCCTGCCTTTCGATTGTTGCCCAGGATTGTTTTTGATATTCTAGGTCTCTTCTGGTTCAAGATGAATTTCAGGCATGTTTTTTCTAGATCTGTTAGGTATATGGATCTGGATTACATTGAATCTGTATAACAATTTTTGGAGTATGGTCATTTTCACAGTGTTGGTTCTTTCTATCCAAGAGTAAGGAATATCTATCCATTTTCTGCATTTCATCTCTTTGTTCAGAATACTGTAATTTTAGTATAAAAATATTTTACCTCCTTTGTGAGATTGGTTCCTAAGTTTTCCATTTTGGGGAATGTTATTTAGAAATACATTGTTTCCCTAATTTCTCTCTTGTGCATTCTTTTTTTATATGTGTATGGGACTGTTATTGATTTTTGAGTGCTCACTTTGTATCCTTCTGTGTTACTGAATTTATTTATTAAATTGACAAGTCTTGGTGGAGTTTGTGGGGTCTTCTATATCAAAATCTTCTATATTTACAGATGTATATCATCGGTAAATAATGATAATTTCACTTCTTCCTTTCTAATAATTCCTTGTCTAATTTTTCTGGCTAATGTTTCCAGAACTATATTGAACAGGAGTGGTGACAGTGGGCATATTTGTCTGGTTCCTGATTTTAAAAGGAGGTCCTTCAATTTTTGTTCTTTTCTCCATTTTATGATGTTGGCTGTTGGTTTGTCATAGATGGTTTTTATCAGGTTTAGGTAAAAACCATCTATTCTGATTTTCTGTATGGTTTTTAATCATGAATGAGTGTTGGACTGTGTCCAAAGCTTTTTCTGCATCTATTAAGATGATCATAACTCTGACTATGACCCTAATCTAATCCTGGCCCTAAACCTAAGTGATGGTTGTTAGAATTTATGGATTTAGAGAATCAGAAGAAACACACAGGTCTAATTTATAGACTTCCTTTTTTCTTTTTTTTGGTGGAGCTGGGGATTGAACTCGGGCCCTTGAGCTTGCGAGGGAAACGCTTACTCCACTGAGCTATCTCCCGGCCAACATACTGTATCTTTAGGAATTCACTGAGGAATTTAGGAGTAAAAATCAGGAGGGAAAAACAAGCCTATAGCTTAAAAAGATGTAACCTTGTATCTGAATATAACTTTGTGTCTAAAGCTATAGTTTTCTTTAAAATGTAATTTAAAATTAAAGTAACCATGATATAGGTATCAAATTCAGGAATTTAACATTGACATAATACCTGTACCTATTCTAGTGCTATCAATTAACCTATCATGTAACTTTATAGCATAATGACTTTTTTCTTGGGTAAGACTCAATCCAGAACCATATCTTATGTTTTATCAGCACCCTTAGGCTTTATTTTTCAAGATACAGACAGTTTAGCATAGCTAGATTTTTAAATCAAATAATACTTTTAAAAAACTATTACTGAAAAATAACTGAGGACAGTGACCAAAACATGAGTGGGTAAGAGGGCATGAAATCACAGCCAAAGAGAAGGCTTGTGCGATGAAGCCCCTGAATGATAAAAACCCACTGAGATGGGAGTGAAGGGCACCTAGGTGGGAAATTTGATTAGGCACCAAAAGAAAGGAAAATTTACATTTGAACCACCTACTGAATGGTGACAAGGATTATAAAATAAGCAACAGAGTTTGGCTTTTGTTTGATTTTAGGTTGAAGAGTAACTATTTTGACTTAACAGTGAGTGTATTTATATGTTAGACAATTGGAAATAAAACATCGACTACCGGTGAAATGTCTTGGATAATACTTAGTATAAAGAAGGTTAAACAGCACTCTGGGAGGTCAAGGCAGGAAGACTGCACATTTCAGTCCAGCACTGTCCAATTTTTTGGACAACTTGTCCCTCAGAAAGAGAGGGACAGGGAGAGGGAGAAGATAGAGGAAGAAGAAAGAAGATAAACACAACCCATCTTCTGCTTATTTATGTTACAAATGCGCTCTCAACACAGCAGATATTAAGAAAAGGCAAAGAGCGTCCCAAGTTCCCCTCTAGCTGATCTCAACCTGGGAATTTCCCTGAAGAACTGAGGAAGTCCTGAGTCTGCACATTAGTTCAGCTTCTTCCCTGCTGCTCGGAAACTGTCAAACAGAAATTTACAGGACACTGGTAACACACAGTTCTCTATACCAAAGCCATATTCTCCATCCAGAATTTTAAAATGCTCCAAAATCAGAAAGCATTTGTACCTCATTTGGCAGCAGAAACTGACCTGCAAGAATGTAAGAAAGACAAGAAAAAAAAATACAGAATTTCAAACTGAGATGATAGGAAATTAACAGTACTTATTATATTGCTTATTGTTTATCTTCAAGGTAGTTGATCAGATTACCAATAGAGGAATGCAAAATTGATCAAAAATATAAGTACTGGGGGGGCCCAGCCCTAGCTCAGCTCTTTAAGTGGCTGCTTCCACAATGCTGGCAGCCTCAGTTTGCTGTAGTTCGATCCCCACAACACTCCAGCCATGCAAAAGTGCCCTGAAGGCATTCAA
>NW_004524971.1:352421-353761 GCF_000260255.1 Octodon degus | reverse complement strand
CGGGGGAGATGGCTCAATGGAATAAGTGCTTCCCTGGCAAGCACAAGGGACTGAGTTCAATCCCTGGTTCCACCAAAAGAAAAATAAAAATAAATAAATAGAAAAATATAAGTACTAGCTGTTCTTTTCAATGAGCTAATAGGAATTAGTAGTACAATTATCTTAGCTGTCTTTAAAGAAATGATAACTGTCAGTGCTTTCTACAGGCTGGTGTCTAAAGTAAGTTCAAATTGTCTTAAAAACTGTAAATGTAGAATATCCTCACTCCTCAGTCATTCTAACAATTTACTTGCTGCACTCATTGTTCAAGATACCAGGGCCAGTCAAATAGCTCAGTGGATTAAAGCGCCTGCAAGCAGGTTCAGGGGCCGGGGGTTCGATCCTGGGGGCCTGCTGTGCCGGCTCCACCCCTGGGGCACACTGAGACTGTAATTAAGAATGGGAGTGGTGGCATGAGCCTGTAATCCCAGCTCTTGGGAGGCTGTAAACTGACGGATTACTATGAGTCCAATCTAGTAGTGAGACCCTGAACACCCTTGTAGGCCCTTCCCTAAAAAATACAAAAAAAAAAAAAAAAAAGATAGAGTCAAAGCAAGATTTAGCAAAACAGTACCCCTTATGCATTGCAAAGAAATTTTTTTAAACCTTTTAAAAATTTTATTAATACGCATTTATAATGCATATTTACATTCCTTGCATGCAGTTGGTACATGTACGTAACTCATCTTAATTCCTTTTTGTGTTTTCTTTCTCTTCCCGCTCTCCTTCCTCCTCCATCTTTTGATTCCCTCCCCATTTGATCTTTTTGCTTCATATTGTCTTTTTGCTCTTTGCTTATAAAGTTTCACAAATAAATCATGTGGCATTTAAGCCTTTGTGTCTCATTTATCTCACTTAATATTATGGTCTCAAGGAGCATCCATTTTCCTACAAATAACTCAGTCTTTACTAGTTATAACAGTTTTTTCTTTCTAAAATTCAAGCTTAAAGGGAAGGAAGAGTAAGTCAGAATCATGTTGTCATGATCAACTAAATATTTAAAGAGAATTTTAAAATAAAAATGAAGGTTTTTTTCCATAATTTTATTGAGAAACAACTAGCAATGAGACAGTTTCAGATCAAATTGGTAGGAGAGTTTCAATAATTAACACATTGCATACATTCTTCCTAGTGGTTAATTGCTGTACAAGATGCAAAAGGACATGATATCCTATTTACAAACACTATTAGAACAAATCCCTCTATTCATTAAGAGAATGCAACTATATATCTATCCTAACCATTTTGAATACACAGATACAAAATGGACATTCATCTGCATCCCCCTTTTTTTGTTCCGT
>NW_004524971.1:345885-348114 GCF_000260255.1 Octodon degus | reverse complement strand
ATTCTATTCCTCTGCTGAGTCAAGTTTATGGCCCTTCTCACCTTGCCCATTCCCTGGGAATCACGTGCTATGCCCTAGCGGTTGCACCCTCCCCATTGCCTAGATACCTGCTGACCCCAAGAGCCGAGACTTCCTCATTCCATCACCCCCTATATATCCCCAGAACCTCCCCTAAATAAATGAGGCTTGATCAGAATCTTTGTCTTGCCTCCGTTTCTCGCATCTCCTGTCCTTTGTCCCCTCTTCAATTCCCCACTCCTCCCCCAGGTGACCTTCGTTGACTGACCCGCTGGTTCGGGACACAATACTATGTCAATTTATCAATAAAATTATGGCAAAAAATACTATGTCAACCTAATAAGTTAGATACCACAATAAAAAATACATGTTGAATTTTTATTTAGAAAATAGCAAATGACCTTGTTGAAACTTAATTTTAAAAAGTTTCATGAAGTCTGTTTTACTTTATCATGAAAAAGGTTGTTCTAAAAATATTATTTGACCTTAGGTCTATATTAATATTGTAAAAAGGGTTGGTATTTTTGTAGAAATATATGAGTTTTGGTAATTTGACGAAAGATAACTAACACAAATTAAAGGAAACAACACTTAAAAGGTTTTAGCTGTTCATCTAAATATCAGGTGAAAGGTACTAACCTCAGAATTTTGAGGTGCTTTCAAATATAAAAGCCATATTTGTTAAGTGGCTTGACAGTCAATTTTTAATATTACAACAAATGACTGATTCATGAGTTAAAAAATCTATATAACTATTTTAATTGTTTCACATATATTATTTTCTTTTGTATTAGTTTGCTGTACTATTTAACCTTACAAAAAGTGCACTGGGGTGGCCCCACCAACCGTACATTTTGTTGATTAAGTAACTAATGTATCACACAACTTTTTCAACTAGCACTTCCTGAAACTGACACATGCAGCATCATTCCTCTCTCTGAAGACTAGGGACAAGTAAGTTTGTACTTTATTTTAAATCCATAAGTTTTAAGTGCCAGAGCACAGAATTTGGAATATATATATATATATATATATATATATATATATATATATATGAATTTAGGACAGGGTCTTACTACACAGATTAGACTCCCAGTGGTCTTCCTGTTTTCAGTCTCCCAAGTGCTTGGATTACAGGCAGGGGCCATCACACCCAGTCTCAATTGCTGTCTCAGTGCACCCCAGGGGTGAGGCCAGCACAGCACGCCCAGGATTGAACCCTGCAGCTGAGCTCTGCTGAAGCAAGCTGGATTTTTTTTTTTTTTGATAGTATGTGAGTCATTAGCTAAGGACTTCTAGTTAGAATATTTTCTCCTAATTATAAATATGCACAATTGTTGTCAAAAATACTAACTAAAAGCATCAAATTCAAAAAGTACTTTTTCTCCATAGAGCACCACCTTCTGCCTCCGTCGTATGCCATTTTAGTTTCAGCAACCCCATTTCCCTAGCGCCTAAAGGTTTTGTCTTCAGGATTATGATCAATGTTGTACAGTGGAACTCTCTGCCATGGTGAGATGCTGCAGGTTGTCCAGCACAGCACCAGGAGCTAGATGCTGTTGCTAGGCAAACAGAGTTAGTATGACTGATGAGCTGAAGTTTTAATTTTATTCACTTTTGACTAAGTAGCCACATGCAGCCAGTGACTGCCACATTTGAAGCATGTTGAAATAGACAGCACCATGAACAAATGTGAGTTCCATGTCCTGATGCCGCATTCCTGTCTCAAACTCTATTCAGTTCTTACCGTTAGTAGGACTCAAGTCCAGTCTCAATTCCTGCATGAAAAGTACATGAGAGTGGTCACTATGCATCTTGGACTCATAAGTGATCCTCCTGTTTTCAGCCACCCCAGTGCTGGGATTACAGGCATGTGCCACCACGTCTGGACTCAGTTACAGGCTTAGTGTTCCCCAGAGGTAGGGCCAGCACAGCACAGGGGACCCGGGATCAAACCCTGCACCCTGGGCTTGCCGAAGCAGGCGCTTAGTCCGCTGAGCTATGTTTCAGGCCCTTTGAATTGATTTGGTTATTATTATTCAATTGATTGGTTATTTAGTTAGTTATTAAATTGATCATTGATTTAGTGTTTATTGGAAGCCATTAAGAAATCTAAACCTTGGGCTGGTGAGATGGCTCAGTGGACTAAAGCACCTACTTAGAACAAGCTTAGCAAAGCACAGGGACCGCGGTTCAATCCCCCAGCACCAC
>NW_004524971.1:335674-345785 GCF_000260255.1 Octodon degus | reverse complement strand
AAAAAAAGTAATCTTAAATATGGGAAGAAACTGCATGGGCAATTTATTGCAGCACTCTTTATATTAAAAATGTAAATAAATAAAAACTCAAATATACAGTGAGAGAGATGGAGAGAGAGAGAGAGAGAGAGAGAGAGAGAGAGAGAGAGAGAGAGAGAAATGTGAGGGTGAGGATGAGGTCACAGATATTCACTTATCTCAGCCAGTATGTATAGTCATTTGTCTCACTAGATGGCTGCTAGCGTGCATGATACGGTGCTGCCTCAGAATTCACTGATGATGCTACCTCATAGTTGATGGTTAATGTGCTTTCCTTCCTCTTCCTGAATTTCATTTTACATTTCAAAATCATGGGACTGTAAAGATTTCACATAAGCACATTTGAAAATGTATTCACAAAGTGAGGTGAGTACTTTGCAACCTACATTCACCAATTCACTATTGGGCCCATGAAAATGTGGGCGGATTTCAGAGAAGCCTCTTTAGCTGTTGCAATTTCATACCTCAAACCCCTGAGAAGCTCTTCATTTCCCCAAGTGTGACCCACTGTTTCTAATGATAGTGTCTCTGGGAGTTTGGTCATGTCCCTCAGCAGTCTTCATAGGACTGGCTGACCAATCTGATCCCAAGTGTCATCTTCTGCAGGATTTTTTTTTCTTATATTATCTATGGACTTCCTGAACTGTAACAGACTCCAAGAGAAGAGAAATGAGGGGAAGGAGAGAAGTACCATTCTACACATCAGGATTTCTCTCATTTTCCTGCTGCTCTGCTCTGAATCCAGTGGTGGGGATGGAGGTAGACAAGGAGTGAAAGTAGCTAGGCATTCAATTATTTAGTTATTTGCTTGCTCATCATTCACTCATTCATTCATTCAAGAAATATATATTGATTATCTATAGGGGGTCAGTATTTCAGTAGTTTTATAGACTGCTAAATTAGGCAGAAGTATTATAGGCAATCAGATGGTGCTGGGTCCTGAAGAGAGTTAGGCCAAAGATGAAAATTCATTACAACTACGGCTGGAGGTGTATCTTTTGAAGGCTGCTCCAAGATAAAGATAAAATGACCAGGCTTAAGGCCTCCCCAAGGGATAAGGCAAGACCCTTCCCGAAAAGTTCTTGTTCTCTCTATGCATACTTGCTACGTGATTGCTTCCCCATAGGATCGGTATTACCCAAGCTGTTGGCTGATCACAGCTGTAACTTATGTTGCACCTACCTTGTAATTGTGCTCCATAAAACTTACCCTGAAAACTGGGGCCCTCAGCAACCCACTTGGGACCCCTCAGACTTCTCAGGAGCTGTATGTGTCCTGCTTAATAAATTTTCTCTGCTCTTAACCTCTGCCATTCTTCAGAATTCACTCTTCAGTTTTGGGGAACACAAACTTGGATGTTGGACATCTAGCAGGTTAGGAATGATAAGATTTCCCCTATTGCATTTGGGGATCCTATATCATTCCTCTATCCTAGGTGCATGAGACTGATTAACAGATACAGTCCTTGTCATCACTGAGCTCTGAACTCTGAATCTAGCAAAGGAGCCCACTATTAAACAATAACTAACTACACACAATAGTATGTGCTCCGAGTGGGGAGGCAGTGAGTGGTGAGTGTGGAAAGTGGAAGGAGGGGCCTATCTTGGGCTAGAGGCTCAGGTAAGACTTCTTAGATCAGAACTTCACAGTTGAGAGAATGGCAAAGATTAAGCAGTGGCCAGTACTGATGGTGAAGTGTGAACATAGGTCTGGGTAGAGAGAATTTCAGGCAAAGCAAACTGCATAAAAACAAGCAAGAAGGAAGCTGGCCAAAATGTAGAAGTGAAAGTCATGACTCCGTGGTAAAGGAAAGAGCAGGAGTTGAGATAAAAGAACTTTAGCCTTTATCTTAAGAGTAAAAATCAGCCACTGAGGAGTTTTAAATAAAGAGTGTAACATAATGAAATAGTATTTATCAGATCAATCTGGGATGTAGAGAAGGGACTCTAAAATCAAGAGTAACCGTAGGAAGAACTGACTGAAACCAAATGCCTCTTAGGACACATGCGTATCTAATATAAGACAACACAGTGAGCAGGACTTAGCTAAGCTCTTCCCCTGCTTCTCAGAGAGTGGGTTACAATGCTGAGGTGCACGTAGGAAAGGCCAGGTCATCCAAGAAAGCTAGAATAGCCTCTGGATAAAAATCACAGTCGATGGAACTGGGGAGATAGCTCCGGGACTAAAGCGCCTGTTTAGGCAAGCACAGGGACTACCACAGCACTACATGTTGCACCAGCCCCCTCCCCAGGCAGGGCTGAGCTGGCCACAAAAAAAAAAGAAGAAGAAATGAAAAGAAAAAAAAAAAAAGAAAACCACAGTCGATAGAGCTTCACCATTTAGTTTCTGTTAAGGTTGATCATTTAAACTCTTAAGCAAACATGGCCACAAAGTTGCCGTATAAATTGTAATCATATGTTGCCATATCTAAACCACTTCACTCATTCAGCAGAATTTATTCTGGCTTTCTTCCCAAGACTTTTATGCTGTCTGCTAACATCAGGAACACTGCTGGAATTTAATCTTGAGTAGAAATTTTCCTGAACTGAAACTCTACACTGAAATGGACTGAGGAAAAGTTGTTAGCATTCATTTATCTTGGACTTAGATGCAAAGAGTGGGAGGAAGCAGGGAAAGGATAATAGTTCCTTGACACTAGCACTAGAAGTTATTAGAAAACTGAAAGTTCAGCACTAGTAACTTAGTAGAAGGTTAATAATCCCTCCATTAGATTTCATTGTCTGAGGCAGAATAGCCAAGAAAAGAATGAGGCCAAGCAGATCTTTAGCAGGAAAGTAAAGATAAGATAAGATAAAGCATACAAAGCCATTTTTTTTTAATTTTTTTTCTTTCAGCCCTTCCTCAAGCAATTATCATCAATCAAACACAAAAATAGTTTGATGGATTTAATGAGTATTTCACAGAAAAAGTTATATTGCTATAATTACAAAATTCTGTTGAAATTATAATATCTATATTTTTAGCAAGTAAGTTGAAAATGACTATAATATCTAATATCATAGAACTAGCAGTTTTCCATTGTGAATGAGCACATATTATACCTATTGCTTATGTGGTATGATTAAAGTATGTGAATATTTTAATATCAAAAACTTATTACAGGGGCCAGGGAGATGGCTCAGTAGACAAAGCGCTTCCCTGGCAAGCGCAGGAGCCTGAGTTCAAACCCTGGTTCTGCCAAAAAGAAAAAAAAAGAAAAGCTTATTACTTTGAAAGACACATCTCCCTTAATCCACGCTACCTATTCCTCCTCACTTTCAGCACGCTTATCCTTTTGTTCCTACCACTTCCTGAAACAGTTCTGGGAGTCCTCTTTCATGGGTATCTTTAGTTGTGCTGTTGTGGCTGCCTTGATGTCGTAAATCAACTGAAAACCTTCACCTTTTTATGGTCATTTGGATTTAGGGAAAGAGATAAAATTACATGGTGCCAGATCCAGTGACTAAATTGGATGAAGACATTCCATAATGTTGTTATTTTATAGAAATTGCTATGAAAGTTTGACCACAAAGGATGGTAAAGAGATACGGTGAATGTTTAAATAAAAAAAATTATTACAGTAAAAAGCATACTATAGGTAAGGAGCAGTACTGATTTTCTATAATTCTAGCTCTATGGAGGCTGAGGCAGGAGGACTGCTGTGAGTTTGGGGCTAGCCTGCACTACATAGTGAGACCCTGTCAAAACAAAATGAAAAAAAGCAATACACAAAGTAATTAATATAAAGTACTTAAAATACTTTCTATTGTTTTGAGCACATTTATCTGTTTTTATTTTTTATTTTTTGAAGCAAGGTCTTACTCTGCAGTTCAGGCTGACTTGAACTCTCTCTGAAGGCCAAGCTAGCTAGTCATTACATCTTTTGTTGTAATGAATTTTTTTAAAAAATAATAGAATATTCATTATAATTATTGATCACTCCTTACACATATACAGCCTCTTCAAAGCCCATTGAGCTCTATTAACTTGATTTTAGTGTGAAAATGTAGGCTTATATAAGAGTATCTTTGTGGTGTGCAAAGATGACCTGTAGACTACCACATCTAATAGTGGCCAAGAGGCATGTCAAACTTTGATATGAGCTACTGTTTTCCCTATTGTCCAAGATTCTGTGGTATCTAAATGATCAAAGACTACTCTTATCTTGCTCAGTGTGCAAAATAATGTACTTTTTTAAAAGATCAGAAATAAATGAAGAGTAAAATATTCATGTTCTTTGATATGTCTGAAGGATACAGTGATTACTGACTCTTATAGTGGAGAAAAGGATTGTTAACAGCACTCTACTATATATTCTCTGTATTGATAACGTACTCTTCCAAGTACTAGTATTTTATTTTAAATGGCCAAAATTTAATGAATGGATGAAGCTTAATATTGAATACCTTTCAAATTAGAAATCTAGTCACCTTGAAATACAAGTCAAGTGTAAATTTATGAAATTACAATTGCTATATATACATTATGTTTGTAGTATAAAATATTAGCCAGACTGGACTTGCAGTGCCCTTCAGTTTCACGCCTCAGTCCTTTAGGCTTGTCTCTCCTTGCTAGCCATTTGCGCTGTCTCTGTCCCTCTTATGCGTCCTCCCCTAGCTTTGGTGAAGACATCCACGTGCTTTTCAAGTTTCCTTCTACTACTTCATTCTGATAATGGAGATGATGATAGTGGTGATGACATTTGGCACTATTGCTATTGCTATGGGGTAGGATATTAAGAAAAGTTGGAAGGAATAAGAACTGCAGGAACCGAGGAGCTGAGAGAGCTTGTGGTGAGGACATTGCAGAGGAGAGTGAAGAGGCAGGGAGAGGAAAGGCAAGGACTGAAGAGAGGACCAAGAAACGACAAAATAATATTATTATACTAGAAACAATATTATTACATTAGAAATTTCAGGCATTGGTATGTAAAAATAGCAGTGTGTGTGTGTGTGTGTGTGTGTGTGCGTATGCACGTGCGTGTGTGTATTGTGCTAGTGATTGAACCCTGACAAAGCCATTTCTGAACATTATACATGATACTTCTTTTTTCTATTTTTTGCCTCTTTGTGACAAGAGTCTCATTATGCAGTTCAGGCTGGCTTTGAGCTCAGTTTGCAGCCCAGGCTGGTCTCAGACTTGAAAGGATCTTCCTGTCTGAGCCTCCCAAGTACTGCGGTTATAGGCATGTGCCACCTCACCTATCACATGGTACTTCTGAATCCTAAGAATTCACAGTGCTTTTACTATTGTAGAATTTTATTGATAAGAGCAAGAAAATAACATATTCAGAAGTTAAAGTAACTTGGATAGTTGAAGCACTGATCTTTAATTTCTTGACATTTGTTATGGTTGTATGCAAGTGCCCCTCCAAAGTCTTCTGTAGTCAATGAGGCAGCTTCTAGAGTTTGTGATTAATTCATGATCCAATGCAGCAATTATCGGTGTGAGTGCTACCTCTGCTGGTGGGTAATCTGCATTACAGTGTAAGGACAGGTGAGAGGCTAGCTAGCTGCTGCAGCTGCTGCTCCTCCCTTTGATTTTTACCATGAACTGCTGCCCTCTGCCATGTGCCACTCTGCCCTAATGCCAGCCAAGTATGGTCTAGAGCCTCCACTAACTGTGAGCTAAATAAACTTTTCCTTCCTTAATTTTGGGTGTTGGGTATCTTGTCCCAGCAACAAGAGAAAAGTAACCAAGGTAAAATTTATTTGAAAATAACATCCAAATATGACAGGAAATGAATGCTGCATTCTTAAGTGTTATTTAGCATTGTAAAAATAAAACAACTGGGGCTGGGGAGATAGCTTTGTCGTCTAAGTGTCTGTCTGGCAAGCACAAGGACCCAGGTTCAGTCCCTGGTACCACATGCTGTGCTGTCGAGCTGGCCATGGAAACAGCGCATGCCTGTAATCCCAGCACTGGGGAGGCTGAGACAGGAGGATCACCTTGAGTCTGAGCTGTGTAGCAAGACCCTGTACTAAATAAATAAATAAATGATTTTAAAAGGTAGTTTTTAAAAATTATATTCAGAATCTTACTGGTTTCTATACTTTCCACAGCGACAAACCCCATTCAAGCCCACCTGACTCCCCTGGACCACCATGGCAGCAGCTACCTCACAAGCTTCACTCCTTCCAGTGCTCTATCCAATATACACAGAACAGCCTAGTTCATTTTCCAATTATGGCACTTCTGTCTTACAAAAAATTCAGATTCGCCTTGTAACCATAAAAATCTAGCTTCTTTGTAGCTTTTAAAACCTTAAATGTTGATGGCCCTCTCCCCATCTCTCTGATCATATCCTCTACATAACCTGTTCACTGCTCAGCTATGCATGCTTTTTTGCTGAGTAGGCCCATCTCAGGTTCTCGACTCCTTTGTTCCTTATTTGGATTTTCCCAGAGAATTTTTAGTTCTGATGCATTTCACTATTTATATCTGACTCAGATACACTACCCCCAACTACCTTGACCCCGTCACTCTTCTGACTCTTGGGAGAATCGTTTAGTCCCTCACATAATTTTTCATATGCTTTCATATTTATCTTTCTCCTCACACCAAAATATAAGTTCCTAATAGGGAAGGAGTTCGGAATATACTAGACCTTCAGAACTATTCATTGAAAATTTATTTTTTAATATTGATAACTTTTAATGAAAAAGACCTTATTGATATTAATTTGTTAAACATAACTCTAATGTGCCCTGTTCATTATTAATTTATGATAATCATGAAGAAATGATGTACTAAGCAAAGGCAAAGTTGATGAGTTTATGGAAAAATTTTCTTCTGTAGAATCCCAGTTACTGAAGTTCTGCTTTCAAAATGCCTTCTATGACAATGTTCTAGATATTTTTAGAGTACATATAAAACAACAACTTGAAACTTCCTTTTTCCTTTCCAGTAGATCTATTTATATGCATTAAAATGATTCTCTTACAGGATTCAGCCACACCTTAAAAAATAATTGAAAGCAACATAGTATCAATTTCTAGGAAGTAAAGTATTGCTTTCTGAAAATCTAAGACAGATCTCTTGTTAAAATATTGAAATTAAATCTATTATATTATTACCTAACTGTAACCCTTTCATTCTTAAGCCAGAGAGGAAGCTGACCTTTCAATTCATTGGTGGGATCAAACCTCCAGCCCCTGAGTCTGCCTAAGCAGGTGCTCTCATCCGCTGAGCCATCTGGTCGGCTCTACGAATCACATTCTAAAGATATCCTCCCAATTCTGCCTGAATTTTTACTTTTCTTAACTAATATCCCAGCCTTGAGTCATATAATGTTAAAATAACTTTCTATATGGTACTTAATTTTATTTTCTGATATAATTCATATCAATCCTTTTTAAACCCTCCAAATTTTTGTAGGATTAACAAATGCATATATAATAATTACATTTAATAAACTCTATATAATAATATACACATAATATATCATTATTATAAGATCTCTTTTCTTTATCATCCGGTATTGTAATCAGTTGTTTCTGTATCTGTCTTTTCCACAGTGACCTAAATCTCCAATAAACAGAGTCCACATCTGTCAGGTGTTTGCATGGCATCACTTCTTCGTCTTGTAGTAAACATCGACAACTATGATTTAAATTTATCAAGCTTGCAGTAAGCAATAGAATGGCGAAGTCCTCATTCTGTGCCTCTCATCTGCTGTTGTTGATGATACTGCAGACCAGAGCTCAGACTGGAAAACTAAGAAAACCTAAAATGATGGCTTTTTTTTACTAATTTATATTGGAAATGTAATTATGAGACTGAGATTTATCAGCAATTTTACTAAGGTTGTGCTAGAAATAGTTTCTCCTTTTAAGACAGGAGCAAACTGGTCCCTCTCTGAATTTGGAATTAGGAAAATATTTAGAATAAATACAGACTTTTGGGCTGGGAAGATAGCTCAGTGGTCTAAGAGCCTGCCTGACAAGCCCAGGGATTTGGGTTCAATCCCCAGCATCACATACCATGTTGGCTCTGCACTGAGCTGGCCTTTGAAACCGTGTGTGGTGGTGCATGCCTGTAATCCCAGCTCTGGGAAGGCTGAAACAGGAGGATCACTATGAGACTGAACTGTGTAGTGAGTCCCTGTACCAAATACATAAAATTTAAAACACTAAATTAAATTAAAAAATAAAGATTTTGTATAGGTACATGAAATCCTAAACTGAAAAGATGCAGACAACATTCTCTTCTCTGGAGGAATTAGAATTATTTTGAAATTGGATTTCATATATTTCTAGATTTTTAAAAATATGCTTAATTTCAAGGATTTCTCTGAGTATACAGCATAGCACAAAAAAAAACCCATATATTTGTTGCTATTCATCCTCAAGTTAGCTCATCATCAGCAAAATCTGTGAGCCTGAGAATCTAGAAATTCTGTTAAGTTATAAATATTAACTTTAGCGAGAGATACAGTTTTTTGTTTCTGTTTTTGCTTTTTCTTTTCTTTTTGCAGTAGTAGGGATAGAACTTAGGGCCTCACATATGCTAGGCAATTGCACTACTACTGAGCTGCTCACCAAATCTTCTGGATATTGTTTCTCAAATCCATCTCATATTTAATCAGTACTTCCACTCAGATTATTTGCCTCCTAAAAGCTATGTCTCTTGTTTAGGTTAATATCTTATATTTCAAGTTTTCCCCACTGTTTAAACTAACCTTCTGGGTGGAATCATTCAACCAATACAACCAGGTATTGAAGATAATGACCTTGGAAAAAATATCAGGAAAGAGCTGGTACTCTCCCTCAGGTTACCCAGGTATTAGCAAAGAGTTCAAGAAACCCCAAAAGATGACTCAATATAGTAGGAAGACCTCCGAAGTCAGACAAATTGGGTTTATGTCTTCACTCCATGTGACCTAAGGCTAGTCACTTGATCTCTCAGAGGTATCTTAATCTTTACAATAAGGTATATACTAGCTATGTCACAGAGAGTTGAGATAAATAATACATGAGAAGCATTTGATATAGTATTTACTATATGCAAATGCAATTTTTACACTGTAAAAACCAGCTATGCACAGAACATTTGTTCACAAACCAAAGGAAGCTGTAACATAGTCATAGAATCAAAGAAAATTCACAAGGTATAAACGCAATACTGTTGGAGGCCATTAACCGGTATCCATTCTATTCCTCTGCTGAGTCAAGTTTATGGCCTTTCCCTGTGAATCACGTGCTATGCCCTAGGGGTTGCACCCTCCCCGTTGCCTAGATACCTGCTGACCCCCAAGAGCCTAGACTTCCTCATTCCATCACCCCCTATATATACCCAGAACCTCCCCTAAATAAATGAGGCTTGATCAGAATCTTTGTCTTGCCTCAGTTTCTCGCATCTCCTGTCCTTTGTCCCCTCTTCAATTCCCCGCTCCTCCCCCAGCTGACCTTCGTTGACTGACCCGCTGGTTCGGGAAAAGTGGCGCCCAGCGAGTGGGGCATCTGGTACAGAGGATTCAGTGAGGGAACCGTCCAAGAGAGCGCGCCCAAGAGAAAGCCAGTAAAAGAGAGCCGGCAAGAGAGTAAAAAAGGCAAAAGAGAGAATAAAAGAGGTCTGCGCTGTAGTTGCCTGCTGAGACTTCTGAACCTCGGTAAGCAGACGGCACCCCTTTCCCCTTTCCCTTGACAAGGGACAGGCATTAAGTGAATGAGATATATAGAATGTTTGAGTAAAGTATTAAAGGCGTGAGGAGTAAAGGTTAAAATTAAGGATTTGTGTCAATATTTTGAATATATTAAATAAGTTTGCCTATGGTTCCTTATTGAAGGAATTATTGATCAGAGGTGAAAGAAAAGGGTTGGTGATGCCCTTAAGGATTATTATGAGACTTTTGGACCTAAAAAGGTCCCAGTGATACAGGGAAGTAAAACTCCAGAGTTCGTGTTCTCTAAAACCAAGGGGTGGATTTTGGGAACAAACGGAGGTTAAGAGTAAAATGTTTGATTGGGAAGAAAAACTTCTGTCTCAGAGAGGACAGAAGGGGGACCCAAGTGGGTTGCCCAGGAGATGTCTTTTTCAGTTTATTTTTATAGAGCAAAACCATGCGGGGTTA